>NC_056741.1:8438149-8668149 GCF_019279795.1 Protopterus annectens
TCCCAGATATGCTCAGAATTAGTCCAAAATGACAAAAAATGCACCGAACCCACAGACATTGCCAACATCCTAGCTGACAGTTTCAGCGCAAACTTCTCCCCCCTTCCCCACCAAAAGGGCAAATATCTATCCCAGCAGAGTGCTGCCCCCCTGACATCTCAGATGCTCAGGTAAGAGCCGCCCTCTCCAAAGCAAAAAACACAGCATCAATATTACCAGACGGTGCCCCGGGCTGCGCCCTACATGAACTCCAAGAAGAACTAAACCCAAACATAAAACTACTGTTCAATCTCAGCCTTACTACAAGATATGTACCCAAAGAGTGGCGTACAGCAACAGTGGTCCCTCACCACAAAGGTGGTGCCTCAACGGATCCTGGAAACTATAGCCCCATAAGCTTGACTAGCTTGGTCTGCAAAGCTATGGAAAGGATCATCATGGACCTCATAAATAAAGATATTGGGGACCTACAGACACTGGATCCTACCCAGTTCAGCTTTGTTAAGGGCAGATCCTGCCTCTTAAACCTGGTCGATTTCTTTGAAACAGTCATCAAGGCCATTGACGAGGGGAAGGTGGTCCAAACAGCCTACCTGGACCTTGCAAAAGCCTTCGATACAATACATCACTTGGGCATTATAGATAAGCCCACCAGCTTAAATATAAACCCCTATGTCACTAGATGGGTTGCAAACTGGCTCAAGGACAGAACCCACATGGTTAGAATTGCTGGAGTCATGTCAGACTCCAAACCAGTTACAAGTGGCATCCCACAAGGCTCAGTCCTGTGACCTCTCTTGTTCGGTATATATTTCTCGGAGGTACAGGCTAACACAGAAGGACTGTGGCTTACCAAGTTCACAGATGACTGCAAACTGGGTGTCATAATCGACTCTCCAGCCGACACAAGCATCCTCCAAAAGGGCCTCATAGAAGCAGACAACTGGTGCCAGAGTCATGGCCTCAAGCTAAATGCCAAAATGTGTATAGTCATCCCCTTTGGCAAAAACAAAGTGCCCACAAATTACCACATAGGTGGTAATCCATTAAGTACGGAAGAAGTAATTAGGGACCTGGGGACACAAGTTGATAGCAATCTCTCATTTGGCAACCACGTGGCCAAAGTGGTTAGAAAAACATTTTATATAGCCCACCTAATCATGAAGGGATTCACATCTAGATCAGGGGAGGTCATCGTGCCTCTTTACTCATCCCTCATCAGGCCCATAATTGAGTACAATGCCCCTTTTGGGATGTACCTTACCAGACACCTGCAGCAACTGGAAAGACCCCAAAAGTACCTCACCAAAGGGCTCAAACAGATGCCATATGCTGCCCGGTTAAAGAAACTCCAGCTCTACTCAGTGGCATACCGCCTGTTCAGAGGTGATCTGTGCCTGACGTATAAAGCCATGCCCAACCCGGAATTAATGGACATGCTGCACCTCAGAAAATCCAAATCCTATCGAGGTACGCACTTGAGAGACTTGAACCTCAGCACTGAAATAAATAGGACATGCTGGAGGGACATATTCATAACCCAGAGGCTCCCTTCATTCTGGAATAAAATCCCATTCCAGGTTAGGCAGAGTCCCTCATTGACTCTCTTCAAGAGGAATTTTGATGAGTGGATGGGTGATAGCAGGTTTACCCCGGGTATCACTTCTGTGTCACTGTTAGACAGAGGCACAGTATACTAACCTCGAAAAAGAGCATAGCAAAATTCATTTAAAATGGGTGGCGAAAGCCAAACACACTCTGGCTAGGCTTATAAATGCCCTAGGGCAGATAGCCTAGTATGAACCTATGAACCTTAATATATATATATATATATATGTATTTATAGACACACACACACACACACACACACACACACACACACACACACACACACACACACACACACACACACATACACACACACACACACACACACACACAGATATATATATATATATATATATATATATATATATATATGCGGTGGTGGTGCTGTGGTAGCGTTGTCGCCTCACATTAAGACATTGTCCTGTTCGATTCTCAGCTGGAGCATCTTCTGTGTGGGGACATGCATGAATGGGCATACCTTTGTTGAATGTTGTGCACCAGGGCCGGCAACTCGGAATGTAAAAAAAAAAATCTACTGCCAATCATTAGTGGATAAGAGTTCCATTGTGGCGACCCCTAGCCGGGAAAAGCCGAAAGACACAACATATATATATATATATATATATATATATATATATACATGAAAAAATATCAGAGTATTTGGATTTGTGTCTTAATCCCATTGTACAGTGCTCCCGTTTGTATATTAGGGACTCATGGGACTTTCTTGATGAACTTTTTCTTTGCAAACCTACTGCTAATGATGCATTTTTGGTGTCACTTGACATAGAAGAGCTGTACGAACAAAATGGAACTGGGAACAATGAGAACAGACTCCAAATTAATATTCACTGTTTAATGTAAGCGCTTTCGGCTTAGTCTCTACTAAGCCGAAAGCTTTTACCAGTTTTCATCTTTTCGCTATTTGATAGAAGTGCTGTACACAAACATCCTTCGTGTAGACAAAATACACTTGCTAGAATCATATTTTTCACAATTTACAGGTTACACTGAAAAAAAAAAATAACACTATCAGCACATTGGTTTTCCTAGTTTTAAAGGGCAATTTCTTTCACTTTAATAACTTTAATAACCAAATCTTCCAAAAAGTTAAAGGTGTAGCCACAGACCCTAGAATGGCCCCCTCATTTGCAAACCTTGTTCTAGCAGCTTGGGAACCCAATTCTTTAGTCCACCTCCCTGGGTATGAACACACCAAACTCTACAAGAGGTATATAGACGATGTCTTTTTTGTTTGGGGGAGTGGTAAACAGCAACTTCATACATTTATAGATTCAATTTCCACCTCTTTTCCATTTTTGATATTTAAAATAGCTGGGATTGGTAAGAACACTGATTTCTTAGACACCAATATTATCTTACCCACTGATAGTCTTTCTTGGGAATCCACATTACATAGAAAGGACACTTTCCATAAAAATGACTTGGATTACAATAACATGCATCCTATATTCATGAAGAAGAACCTTGCAAGGGGTCAGTTCATTTGCATTTCTTAATTGTTAGTAATGATGACTGTTCTGTTAAGGAATGTCACGTGCTTAGGACCTTATTGATTCATAGGAATTATCCTTTTATTGATTCATAGGAATTATCCTTTTATTGATTCATAGGAATTATCCTTCCAATTTTCTAGATTCCATTATTTCAGAAGTTTCTGCTGTCAGACACGCTAAATTTCCGCCAATTATTAAATGCGACTTCATTTCCAAGAAACAGCACACTCAGGCAGCAGCTATCTCCGCTGAAAATGACATTCCCTTGTTATCCACTCTCAGTGAAAATGATTCTGCTTCTCTAACACACTTGCCTAATCATATAACACAGTTACCGGGTCCTCTATCACCAGTCACAATGTTTTATTGAAACAGCTCATAACTACACTGATGACCTACCTTATGCTACTTCTACCTATCCTGACTTTGCTCAGGACCGAACCCATTTTTTAACCACTCAGCCTGAGACTTTGAACCAAGCCCCCCACCACCACCATTGACATTACTTCCTGGAGACATGCTCCTCATTTCACTGATTCGGGGTTCCAAACTATTACTTCTTCACAGGACTCACTTTTGCTATACACAGAAACTATTACAGACAAGAAAGCAGACAAGGACATTAGTTTCCCCGTCTTGATTTGCAGGGACCTTGCCAACATCAAATCTATTGTACATAGAAACTGGGATATCATCACTAATAGCCGGGAGATTTCCAATAAATTAGGATCTACTCCTTTGCACAAGAGATCAAGACCCTTGAAAAACTCCTTTGAAAACAGAGATGCACCGTTTCTTTTAACACAGTCTAACATTCACAATGATATTTCTGGCATGTTTTATTGTGGTACATGTGTTGCATGTGAGTATAACTTGACAGGGAATACTTTTACTTTCCCTCATAATACCTTTACAATCACATTTAATGGTCATTTTGATTGCAAAACCACAAATGTAGTATACACAGCTATATGTTCATTCTTGTCCTGCATTCTGTATTGGTAAAACTGCTCGCAGACTATCATCATGTATTAAAGAACACGCTGCAGCTGTCAGAAATATAGATCTGAAGAATGCACTTATGAAACAAACCCTTCATTGACCCTTTTTTTGTAAATTTAAATTTATTGTATTGGACTATGTTGAAATGTTTATGTTGGACACTAACACTTTATTAGAAGTTAAGGAACTTTGCTGGCAGCTAAGATTAAATGCTGAAGCACCCCCTGGACTCAATGAGATGCTTAATGTAAAGTGCGCACTGAAGTGGAAACGCTAATTCTGTATTAATTTAAGCAGTCTCTTTCATATCATTCAGTTGCTAACACAGAATGTACGATGTTTTCTCAATTCATTAGAGTAATGATACAAATATAAAAATGATGGAATACAGCATGCATTCCTCAGTAAGGTTTCCGTAACAACTGATTGTTTTGTTTAAATTCATCGGTCCTTTTGAAGTTGTGTACAAAAGAATTACTAGATCTGATTTTATTGGTTTGTACCTTGCTGACACATTAATGTTCTCTAACATATTTAACTACTGTTCCGACACTTATCTGAGGAAGTTCTTCCCACCAATAAAGAACGAAAGCTTTACACCTGCTCCTAAAAGTTTGGTACTTCATGTTTTTTATTGAAGATTTTTAGTTTTTTATATTTTATATATATATATATATATATATATATATATATATATATATATATATATATATATATATATATATATATATATATATATATATATATATACACACACACACACACACACACACACACACACACACACACACGCATTCATATATATATATATATATATATATATATATATATATATCCACAAATAAAATACCCTAGAGAAGCCAAGAATAAATGGATGACCAGGTAGCCTGCCTTAATAAAGGTACGGTGGGATTTCGTTGAAGAAACTGGGCTACCGGTAAAGCCTTGAGAAAGGCTGTGCATACCCGAGCGCTTGTGGTTGAAGGCTGAGTGAAGCCTTAAGAAAGGCTTTGTATACAGGTCGTAGTTCCGGCTGGTCAGGTCGCCTGCTGAGAGGAACCGTTAGTGTGACAGCTAGAAATTGAAGATGAAGCACACAGAAAAAACAGGCAAAACAATGTAAATGTGGCTCGGCTAAGGAGCTCTGCTCGCCGTGGTGGCAAAAAATCAACGTAGTCGAAGTTCAGATTCTAGAAGGTCGTACTTTTTTGAAGTAAAAGATACCAGAAGTACAATCACCATCGAAGCGTAGTTCCTTAATGGAAAGAGTGATCCTGAGGATTTCCTTTTATAAGAGTACCTGGGGTTGTGTAAGTGAGAGCCAATCAAGTGTGGGTGAAAAAACTTTTATTGTGATTGGGCACACCAACTTGACATCATACCTTACAATCTGATAGGTTAGATACCCTGAGGCAGCTCATACGTGGTTAGTAGAATCACTCTAAACCTACAATAGTGAAGTTCGGAGATTAGCTAAAATTAGCTAAAAAAATGTAGTTAACTAAAAATAGTCTTGCTGGAAAAAAATCAACCCTTGCTGGTAAAATACATTGTTAGGTTACACTTTTCAAAATCTTCGTCAGGATGGTAGACGACCTAAAAGAGCATAATAAGCAAAGCCGAGCGTACTAGAGAAATAGCAACAACATGTATGTAACATAACATGTATGTAAAATAAGAAACAGGCTAGAAAACCAAAAAATAAGACCAAAAAATAAGAACCAGGCTAGATATCCAAAAAATAAGATACAGAAACTAAAAAGAGAAACAAAATAGTAAAAAATTCTTAAATAATGGATATCAATAGAAACTAATGTATTAAGATATGGAACTGGATGAGGGCTATTAATTAAAAAAAACAATCTTAAAAAGGCACTGTTATGTAACCTGAAAAGCTAGAAAGACACGAAAAAAAGTAATACTGAACCATTGTAGAAAAAAATGAAAGAAAAAAACATATATATATAGATGAACCATTGACCAAAAACAAATGAGTCCGAATTTGCCAGGGGAAGTATCAGACCATGGGCTGGAGGTAGACTGGTGAGATCAAAACTGGCTGTCGCACGAAAGGTAACATTTCATCGGTAAATCTGTTAGGGGTCCAGGTGCAGAGGTTGTGGTATATGGTGTTGTATCTTTCTGAGATACAAGACTGGGGTCAAAGATTACGCATAGTTAAGGCCTGGTCTTTTCCTTGCCTGCAAACGTATTTGCCACTCGAGTTCCCTCGTCTCAAGCAGCGAGTTGTGGTCCCCGCCTAGTGGGGATTTAGGGATATGTTCAAGAACATAAAATTTGAACGTATTGTATCCTAGGTTCCTGAGAGCATGCACTGCAAGCTGGTTTGTCACTTTCAAGTATTTTAAGTCATGCAGGTGATTTGCTATCCTCGTTTTAAGGGAGTTGACTGTCTTGCCCACATAGAAAGCATTGCATTTGGTGCACACTGCCCTGTAAACCACTCCTATGACATTGCAGTCGCCTCTGACATTAGGTGTGTAGTGTCTCCTGCCATTGGGGTAGTAAAAGCCTGCGGCACCGCTCATGTGTCTACAGTAGTGGCAGGGAGGCTCACTGCAGGCAAAGGTACCAGGGTTGTCAAGTTTAACTTGGCAGGGGTGTTCCAGAAAGTCCCTAATGCTTCTCCCTTTTCTAGCTGTGAAGGAGGGTTTCTCTGGAAAAATGTGGCCAAAAGACCTGTTATTTGTGATGATGGGCCAGTTGTCCATTACGATCTGGATGATGTCTTTGTAGTCCATAGAGAAGTCCAGGATGCAGTTGAACTGGAATCTAGTTTCTGGGGTGGTTACTCTTATAAAAGGAAATCCTCAGGATCACTCTTTCCATTAAGGAACTTCGCTTCGATGGTGATTGTACTTCTGGTACTTTTTACTTCAATAAAGTACGAACGTCTAGAATCTGAACTTCGACTATGTTGATTTTTTGCCACCACGGCGAGCAGAGCTCCTTAGCCGAGCCACATTTACATTGTTTTGCCTGTTTTTTCTGTGTGTTTCATGTTCGATTTCTAGCTGTCACACTAGCGGTTCCTCTCAGCAGGCAACCTGACCAGCCAGAACTACGACCTGTATACAAAGCCTTTCTAAAGGCTTCACTCAGCCTTCAACCACAAGCGCTCGGGTATGCACAGCCTTTCTCAAGGCTTTACCGGTAGCCCAGTTTCTTCAACGACATCCCACCATACCTTTATTAAGGCAGCCTACCTGGTCATCCATTTATTCTTGGCTTTCCTAGGGTATTTTATTCGTGGACATTTTTCCTCCTCTGCATAGGAGCTTGAATACCCAGGTCCCACAGACAATCATTTTCCTGCTGGACATTTTTCACCAAGGGCACCCGTACCTTGGTCTAATTTTTGTCTGAGGACTCACACAGCCATGGACACCAGGTGGTTACAAGACCTATTGACAACCCCAGCCATCAACATTGAACTAGAACACCCAATGCAGAACAACCCAGAGACTGACTCTTCATCAGACCACATGTGGCAACTAGAGGACACCCTAAAAAGCCTTATCTGCGTTAAATGGGAACATTTTTATCTTGCATCATGCATACAGTTTAACCTCACTCCAAAAGGCCTCACCATCTACAAGAAGCCTTTTTGCAGAGGTTCTGATGGTCAATTGATTCAGGACTGGTACAAAACCCTAGAGGATACTAGCACACTACTGCTCAACCTGCTCCTTGAGCACAACCGGAGGCACAGAGAGAGACTTTTCTCCACCCTGGAAACCATTGAGGCCACCTGCAAACAGTCCCCCTCCTTTGACAAGCAGTTTCTTATGAATAAGGACAGGCTCACCAACTTTGAGGGCAAAATCAAAGAAAGGAGGCTCAAAATACTCAAAAGGGACATGGCCCTCTCCAACAAGGAATGCTCTTTTAAATTAGACCGAGTTGGTCCATCGGAAAGCCAGAACTCCATAGGGGTCACACTAAGTACCAACACCCCACCGTTAGGCCCTGGCCCTTCTCAGTGCCCTCCAGCCAACCCAGGTCCATCTCAGGACCTACACCAATGGGATTTTCAGAGGGCCCCAGACACCCTGGACCCTGGACCCCTGCTCCACAGGGACCAGACCACTTCCCAGGGAATGCCGGTGAGTCCACAGATACAAACTTCTGGCCTTACCAAAAAGTACCATAAAGTATGACCTTCTAGAATCTGAACTTCGACTACGTTGATTTTTTGCCACCACGGCAAGCAGAGCTCCTTAGCCGAGCCACATTTACATTGTTTTGCCTGTTTTTTATGTGTGCTTCATCTTCGATTTCTAGCTGTCACACTAGCGGTTCCTCTGAGCAGGCGACCTGACCAGCCGGAACTACGTCCTGTATACAAAGCCTTTCTTAAGGCTTCACTCAGCCTTCAACCACAAGTGCTCGGGTATGCACAGCCTTTCTCAAGGCTTTACCGGTAGCCCAGTTTCTTCACTGACATCCCACCGTACCTTTATTAAGGCAGCCTACCTGGTCATCCATTTATTCTTGGCTTCCCTAGGGTATTTTATTTGTGGACATTTTTCCTCCTCTGCATAGAAGCTTGAATACCCAGGTCCCACAGACAATCATTTTCCTGCTGGACATATATATATATATATATATATATATATATATATATATATATATATATATATATATATATAGATATATATATATATATGTACAACAAACTCGCCAAATTCGCCACAGGGGCATCCTACTGTAGTCACCACTGTCTCTCACTTGCTGAACTGGGCTGGCTTGAACTCTCTCACCTCCTTCAGTGGTATCAACTCTCACTCACCCACAAACTAGTAAACCATCCACTAAATGTCCCATCCCTCCAGAATCTACTCCAACCCTATCACACCACCAGAACACTAAGATCCAGCAGCAAAAATCACTTGCAGATCACTAAAGCCAGTAACTCTGCTGGTGAAGCACTATTCTCTTGCGTCATAGCCAAATTATGGAACTCACTCCCACCCACAATTACCTCCATACCATCATGCACCCACTTCAAAACTTTACTAAAAGCGCAACTAAAAACATGCTGGCTATGCCCTTGCAACTCCCACTCTAATATCATCCACCCCATCCAACCACTACCTTTCTTTCCACTCCACTAACTACCTTGATTATAGCAAGCTCAGATGCTCATAAGCCAGTACTTATTATACAGCACAAACTTCTTCTTCTTGTAACATTTGCTAATGTCTGGTATGCACTTCAAAGATAAAGATTCTAGTTGTCTACTGATGTACTATGTTCTTCATCTGTAAATATGTTGTAAGTAATTGCTATGTAAATTGCTAATCACTATGTAATCCAATGTAAATACTGTCTGTTTATTTTAACTGTGGAGCTTTTCTCCCCGGGCCTCTGCTGAAAATGGACCTACATCCAGTCGGACACTCCCGGTCAACAAATTTAAATAAATAAATAAATATATATATATATATATATATATATATATATATCTATATATAGATATATATATGTATATATATATATATATATATATATATATATATATTTATATATATATATATATATGTATATATCATCATCATCTTCTTTCAACTGTTCCCATTAGTGGTCACCACAGCAGATCACCTGTTTCCATTTCTTCCTGTCCTCTGCATCTTGCTCTGACACACCAACCACCTGCATGTCCTCTCTCACCACATCCATAAACCTTATCTTAGGTCTTCCTCTTTTCCTGTTACCTGGCAGCTTCATCCTTAGCATCTTTTTCCCAATATACTCAGCATCCCTCCTCAGGAAATGTCCAAACCAACGTAATCATGCCGCTCTGGCTTTGTCTTCAAACCTTCCCACCTGGGCTGAACCCTCTAATATTCTTATTCCTAATCCTGTCCACCCTCGTCACACCCAGTGCAAATCTTAACATCTTTAATTCTGCCACATCCAGCTCAAACTCCTGCCTTTTTGTAACTGCCACTGTCTCCAACCCATATAACATAGCTGGACTCACTACCCTCTTGTAGACCTTCCCTTTCACTCTTACAGGTACTCGTCTGTCACAAATCACTCCTGACACTCTTCTCCACCCACTCCATCCCACCTGTACTCTCTTCTTCACCTCTCTTCCACACTCACCGTTACTCTGAACTATTGACCCCAAGTATTTAAACTCATCCACCTTCGCCACCTCTACTCCTTGCATCCTCACCATTCCTCTATCCTCCCTCTCATTCACACACATATATTCTGTCTTATTCCTGCTGACTTTCATTCCTCTTCTCTCTAGAGCATATCTCCATCTCTCCAGGGTCTCCTCCACCTGTTCCCTACTCACACTACAGATCACAATGTCATCTGCAAACATCATAGTCCACGGGGACTCCTGTCTGATTTCGTCTGTTAACCTGTCCATCACCACTGCAAATAAGAAAGGGCTCAAAGCTGATCCTTGATGTAACCCCACCTCGACCTTAAATGCATCTGTCACTCCCAACACAGACTTCACCACTGTCATACTACCCTCATACATATCCTGTACCACTCTTACATACTTCTCTGACACTCCTGACTTCCTCATACAATACCACAACTCCTCTCTAGGCACCCTGTCATATGCTTTCTCTTAGTCTACAAAAACACAATGCAACTCCTTCTGACATTCTCTGTACTTTTCCATCAACACTCTCTCTCTCTATATATATATGTGTATATATATATATATATATATATATATATATACACACACACACACACACACACACACACACATATATATATATATATATATATATATGTGTATATATATATATATATATATATATATATATATATATATATACACACACACACACACACACACACACACACACACACACACACACACACACATATATATATATATATATATATATATATATATATTTATATAGATAGTTTCATATATATATATATATATATATATATATATATACATATATATATATATATATATATATATATATATATATATATATACATATATATATATATATATATATATATATATATATATATATATATATATATATATATATATATATATATATGGGTTCATATGAGATAACGACACGTTGTTCCATCGACAGCCGGTAGATGGACGTCAATTAACCGAAACGTCAAAACAACGAAAACTAACATAAACGAAACTCACTCAACCGACAAGTCTAAACTACATACTAGCACTAAACAACACATACCTGCAAAGTACAATCACTACCACAGAAACATACACAACTACATACATACTCGCTGCTACCTACGATATACACCTCATACACTCCACACCACAACAACAATAATTAAAACAAAACGAATCCACTCCAAACACCACACACACAACACAATCAAACCAAACTCCTACCAAAGCAACACTAAACCTGACATACACACCTATCGACAACCCTGACCCAAACCCTAACCCTAAGGTCCGTCACTCTCGCACACTCACCTAACCCGCGCCCTAACCCTAACTCACTTAACCCACCCCTAACCCAAAAGATATCACTACTACACACTTACCCGACCCGAGCCCTAACCCTAACTCACTTAACCCACCCCATCCCCACAGACTGTGAACATCGCACACTTACCTTACTCGCACCCTAACGTCCATCAGTACTGCATACATACACATCCCTTACACATTTCGCTTACCTCCGCGTCGGTGTCGGTTGACTGACTTTCGTTGATTTAAGTTTTCGTTCCTTTGACGTTTCCGTGTCGGTGTCGGATAACTGACGTTCGTTTATTTCAGTTTTCGTTCCTTTGACGTTTCGGTTAATTGACGTCCATCTACCGGCTTTCGATGGAACGATGGAACAACGTGTCGTTTATCTCATAGGAACCCATATATATATATATATATATATATATATATATATATATATATATATATATGTCTGCTCTTTGTTTAACTTGGAGACTTTTTTGTTTTAGTGTTATGCAGTCATGCTCATTTGTCAGGGAGTGTATGATAAATCTACATATTTTGTTTTCTAGTGTTTTTATAGCGGTGGAGTTTTTAGTAGATGCTGCTGATATAAGAAGGAGGCTAAATTCAAGTTAAGGGAGTATGATTCCTCTTCCTGTTGCTGACCTGATGGAGTGTGACAGAAAAGGGGATATTTTTATGCCCAGGAAAGTTGAGGATTATTTTTGTGTGTATGTTTGAGATGCATGTTGAAGATGAGTGAAGGATCTAATCAGAGACACTTCTTCTTTTGGCTTTTCCCAGTTAGGGGTTGCCACAGTGGATCATCTGTCTGCTCATAATTGCCATTGGAGTTTTACGGTGTCGGGTTCCCAGTCCGGTGCCCAACCTTCCAAAGAAGGCACACACATTCACACCTAAGGCCAATTTAGAGTGTCCAATCCACCTACAGTATGTCTTTTGGATGTGTGAGGAAACTGGAGCACCCAGAAAAAACCCACCCAACCACAGGGAGGACATGCAGACTCTGCACAGAAGGCACCCCAGCCGAGGATTGAACCGAATAACCTCTTGCTGTGACAGCACTAACCGCTGCACCACTGTGGCCTGATACTTAAAACAAGAGGCTTGCTATTTTTTTTTTGCAGTTGCAATAATCTGTTCACTGGAGAGACTGAGGTCAGATTGTTAATGTTGCTGTACAGTAATTAAGGAGTAGTTTGAATGCCTGAGGACCATGACATCTACATATAAAACAAGTGGAAGGTGAGCACGATCTAATGGACAGGGAACAGAAAAGAGGGAAGAGAAGATCCTTGTTTGCACCTTTTAGTGGAAGAGAGGTGAGTGAGGTACTGGACTTTTAGTTAACAGGGAAATGATGGTTGGTCTGCTTTAATTAAAAATGCTGCTACTGAGTGATGTTCCAATTAAAGGATGGTCTGAGCAAAAATCATTGGGTAGAAAAGAAATTCAGTAGTAGATTTCATTCAAAGAAATAAGCTCTGTTTAGAGGTTAATATTTAAAGCTCACAAAATGCTAGTTCATAGTCAGCTGAACAAAAAAGCAAATGCTTGGGGAGAATATACAAATCGCATCTGGGAACATTTGGGGGGAATATACAAATCGCATCTGGGAACATTTGGGGGGAATATACAAATTGCATCTGGGAACATTTGGGGGGAATATACAAATCGCATCTGGGAACATTTGGGGGGAATATACAAATCGCATCTGGGAACATTTGGGGGAATATACAAATCGCATCTGGGAACATTTGGGGGGAATATACAAATCGCATCTGGGAACATTTGGGGGGAATATACAAATTGCATCTGGGAACATTTGGGGGAATATACAAATTGCATCTGGGAACATTTGGGGGAATATACAAATCGCATCTGGGAACATTTGGGGGGAATATACAAATTGCATCTGGGAACATTTGGGGGGAATATACAAATCGCATCTCCGACATTTGGGGGGAATATATAAATCGCATCTGGGAACATTTGGGGGGAATATACAAATCACATCTGGGAACAGCAAAGAAAGAACCAAAGATGGAATGCGCTGGCTAGGACTGATTATCCAAATAAAACAAACAGTACACAGCTCTGCAGTGCAGAACATAACAGCAGTTCAAAACAGAGATGCTGTTTTATCCAGTACCACATCATGAGAGTGAAAACTAATTTATTTCAGTTTATTTATTTATTAACTTTGTTAACTCAGCAAGGTCGTTTGGTGCATCAACCTTTTCCACCCATTGTGACAATAGGAGATACTGCCAGCCATACCTGGAGAAGTAGGCCAGTGGATATATGTGTCAGCACAGCTAGCTGGAATTTTGTAAGTAATTATATGCCATTTGTATATCAAACTGATTTGTACAGTTGCTTGTGCTGAAAATGTATTTGTGAGGTTTGCTTGTATTAAAAACGTATCATCAGTACACCCTGCTGGAATGCCTTTGTTCATTAGCTCAGTAAGAAGAGGGGAAGCCCCAGGTACTGCCATAAACATTTTGATGTGTATTGTAGCCATCTATGCTATATTCCTGTCTCAGTTTCAAAGGGGGATACCGTGAGAACCTAGAGTCAGGTAACCAGATGAGGTCATTCTGCAAGCCATCTTGGATATTTTATTTTACGGGGAGTAATCTCTTAAGTATAGAGTATTCTGTTTTGGGGAACCTGACTAGAAAGACTGTTCACATATTTTATTGTGCCTTGCTCTATCAAGTAAGTTATTAGGGAATAGTAAATACAAATTGTAGTTGGAAAACCAGTACATTACACAATGAAGTTTAAACTATATGAGATCACACTAAAAGTAAGACTTGAGCACACAAATGAGAGCAGCAATGCTTGACAGGAATCTGAGCTGGTCAGATTTACAGCTTCGGTACTAAAGACCAGTGTAAGAAGAAATGCTGTCAATAAAACAGAAAAAGAAACATCACATTTATTGAAAGGATATGCCAGCTTGTGCTTGCTGTCATAAGCTGGACTTCTGGCAATTGTGAAAGCAAGAACATTGGTTTATCATTAATGAGATGATGTATCAGTTTCTTGTAGAGTCATGGGTTTATAGATAAGACTAGGTAATCGGTCTACCAACCATTTCTAGGCTTGCCAAAATTCCCTTTCAAAAGTTCCTTGCAGTCTCAAGGAAGGGAAAACCAGAAAGCTGGGAGGTAGGCTGAGGGGGATTTGTGGCTGCCAATCTAATAATCTGTTCTTGGATGATTCAAACATTTTCAGTCTGATACTCATGGGTGTGTAATTCCAAGCTATAGCAACAAGTTTTGAAAAAGATTTTTTTCCATTTACCTTATTGAAGTGGGGGGTCTTGCCAGAGAAGTTGCATTGTCTGTAGATGAGTGAAGGTGATAGTCAGGCTCCCTGAGGTGGAGTATTTAGGTCCCTGAGGTGGTGTATGTAGGCCCCTGAAGTGGAGTATGTCAGCAAGAGGTGGGGAGTTGGAGCAGTTCAGCAGGTGGTCAATAAAGCAATTTAGAAATGATGCTGGTCTGGCAGTCATTGGTGGTCATCTAGCTTGTTTTCATTCACTGGCAGAGATATTCCATTGGGCCTTGTAAGGGTAAGAATATTCTATTGTTATTGATAGTTACCTGAAGGGATCAGACCATGGCAGCAATTCCATTGGCTAGAACTCAATTGCATTATTGTATGGGCATGTAATAGAGTATAACTGTTGGACTCAGTTTATGTTGGCAGTACATCTGTTTTTTAAAGCTCTGATGAAGGTCTTATCCTATAGGCATGGAGACATGGAAAGACTTACATAATGGTTGTTTGAGTAATATCTCTGCTCAGCCATTGTGTGCCATGCACAACATCACCATAATAGAATGTCAGATACGTTAGTCTCAATATGCAGTTGCACACCAATAACTATTGGGAGCAGCTCCACAGTATATTCTTCAATTCACACATTTGTAAACTGCAGACAAGGTTTTGGATCCCGATTTGCACTTCCTTTATATACTTGATCTCATCCAGGTATGTATACCTCTCAACTATTATGATTTAGGCATAGCACTATAATTTGGATGTAAAATTTAACCTTGCTCCTCCTGGACTGTTACTATTCCCCATAAATCAAACATATTTATGACTATATACATTAAACAAGCCTATACAAAGATTCCCCACCATTAACTATATAATATCTCGCTTATAAAGATTTTCCATTATGATAATTCTCTTTCTGATCCTTTTCTGTGATTTTTAAAGCCAACACTACAATTTTTAATGCTTAGAGGATGAGAGTTATGCAGGTATGAAGCAATGCATTTTACCTCTCCAAAGGGTTAGTATACTTTTATAAACTGTGCAAGGTTATGATATGTAGTTTAGATCAATTACAAGAGTCCTATATAACTGCAGGCAATTGTTAGAAGTCCTGAGCAATGAATAAAAATGTGAATAATTCACTGAACTCTATTTTCTCAAGAGAAGGATGCCTCATGAAAACCTCTCAACTGTCCAGAATTTTGCAGAAGTTCCAGATTTTTGCTTGATATTTTTTGTCTGTTCCTCATAAAATGTTTGCTTTTCTGGCAAATTATTGAGGACTGCAGTTATGAAATAATGACAGGCATTTGAGTTTCAGACCTCATATCATTTAGAAAATGCATGTCAATGCAAAACCTGTTACTCTAACAACTTTCAAAGTTTATAAGAACCATTTTAAAATCTGCCCCTGATTTTAGTACTTTGTTCCCCATTATTTTTGACTTTAATTTCCAGAGCAAAGAAGATGAGAGGTATGACTTGATGTTAACCTATATTACAACAATCTGCAATATGCAAGCCAGGAATTCAGAAGATTTGTGCATGAATGAAAATGCAGGCATATAAAAGCCAGAATTCATGTATATATAAAATCCAGAATTCAGGCATATAAAAAAATTATCCAAGCAGTGACAAACCTCAAACAAAATATGAGTGCTGATATCTCAGTTTTGCAATATAGGAGTACTTCACTGGGGGGCGGGGGACTCAAATAATTCACCAGCTGATGAGCAGAAAATTAAAAAAATAGAACGAGTGCTTTCAATACATTGCTGATGCCTAAAGTCTAACACAAAATAAAAGCAAAATAAATACAGACATAAATCCTGCCATGATAGGAACTGTTGAAGAGTACTACGTTTACACACTTGAGTCGTAATATAAAATCCATATGAAAGGTCAAAGCTTCAAGCTGAAGTTGCTGGCAAAGAAGTTCAAATTAAGATCCTGTCTAGTTTGATGACAGAGTAGGGAGTGTACAGAAGACATTTTTTAAAGACAAGGACATTGAAGTCAAAGATCCAAGGAGATATGCAGCGATAATTGTCACAATCAGGTCTGCTTCATAAAAATAGAGACTGTGATAATTGTTCTTTTTTTCAAAATATTTTATTAAGTTTTCCAAGAAAAGTAAAAGGCAGCAAATGACAAACATTATTCTTATTCTAAGACAAATTATTAACAAAGTAAAAACTATTTACAATATACACATAGGCCTGAAGTAAAACTACAGATCACAGTTAAAATACACAAGTTCTTTATTATAAGTATCAGTTCAGAAAGAGCTGTGGTCCATTTTTAAAGTCTCAATAAGTGCTAAACTTTTGTCCAAGGATTATTAACAAATATCTTTGGATAGATTCTAAATTCTTTGGTCTTAGTTTCTTTGATTGTCAGGTCTTTCACTGAAGACAAGAAATCCTCAACAGTGGGTGGGCGGCTAGCTTTTCCTCTTCTAGTGATGCATTTTCTGGCAATAGCAAGTACTGACCATACTAAATATGAATTATTCTTATTCAAAAAGTAACCTTCATTCACATTGGAAAGAACTAATGATTTAGACAATAAGAAGGAATCAGTGAATAATGCTTTGAGAAAACCTTCTATGTTGTTCCAATAGCCCTTTAATTTAGGACAATCATAAAAAATGTGTGCCCAATCGGCTTTAGTATGTTCTGCACATCTCCAGCAGGATGTGCTGGAGCTTTTATTGATTTTAACTATCTTATCTGGTGTCAGAAATGCCCTATGGAGATATTGCCAAGCAAAATACTCCAGTAATGAAACCATGAAGTATGCTTGATGGATAACAGAATTTTTTGTTTTTCATCATGTGAGAAATTAAAAGAACAGCCTTTGAATATAAAGTTCCAGTAACTTTGATTTATATTAGTCTTATAAACAGTTAACATGTTATATCATTTTGAAATAATGTTATTTGTATTAAAGCTATTATGTAAAGTTTCACACATGAGAGTTATCATCTTTGGTGTTTCTTGATAAGATGAGTTTTTAAGTATTATGCATAAATCTTGAGAATAAGTTAAGATACTTTGTAGAATTAACCAGTTTTGAGGAAGTAAATCATGTTCTTTTATAAGAAACTGAGAGTCTAAAACTTTAGTGTCATTTATGCATTGATACCAACATATAAAGTTCTTGGATTCCCAACTATCTAAAACACTGAGATGTATTTTATCAGGAAAATTCCTTGTAATTTTAAAGGGGGGTTAACAGTTCAAACCAGGTCTTAATATCAGCATTAGAGTTAACAAATTTTCTGAAGAAATTGAAATGGTGAATTAATGAATTAAATTTTGTGAGTTTGGCAATATTGTGTAAGGTAATATGACATAAGAAGTACCAGAACTTATTAGAAGAATTATTCAATGGAAGTTTGGCTAACAGGGCATTTTCATTAATCAGAAATGTTAGATGTAATAGTTTCCAGCTAGACTGATAATTTGGATTAATCCAGTTTAAAATAATCTTAAACATGGATGCATTAATATATGTTTCAATATCCGTGAATTTGATTCCTCCTTGCTCCCATGATCTAATGTGATGTAAAAAAGCTATTCTGTTTCTTTTGGGGAACCAGACAAATTTCATTAGTAATCTGTTTATATATTTAATGTATTGATATTTATAAGAAAAGTTAAGAACTAGAGCTATGTAGAGTTTTTGGTAAAAGTGTAATTTTTATTAATTGTAACCTGCCTTCAAAGGTGATGAGAATTTTATTCCATCTATTTGTATACTTATTTGTTAAATTTATAATACTTTTATAATTATGTCCAATTGTGTTTTCTGTGGACTTACATAGTGTTATTCCTAGGTAATCAAGAGAATCTGAGATTGCACCAACAGTATGATGATTATCCGAGTGTACATTTCCCGTCTTATTTAAGAGCATATGTTTAGATTTAGATCTAGTGAAATGTAAACCCGAGATTTTCTGGAAATGGTTCATCACAGAATCTAATTCTAATAGAACTGATTGTGAATTACTTAACGTGAGCAAGATATCATCTGCATAAAGCATTATCTTGGAATTATACTGATCGTAAATATTTATAGCAATGATCTTTGGATTGTCACGAATAAGGACAGAAAATATGTCAATGGCTAATGCAAATAAAATAGGGGATAAGGGACATCCCTGCTTAGTGCCTTTGGTTAATTGAATAGATTCAGAAGTGAAGGGGCCTAATTTAACATAAGCTACATTGTTTTGGTATATATTTTTAATTAGAGAAATGAAAGCAGAAGGAAAGTGAAAATGACGTAACACTTCAAACATATATTCCCAGTTGATGGAATCGAATGCCTTTTCTATGTCTAAACGAATCACTAGTGCTTCTTTGTTTCCCTTGCTCAAATATTCAAGATGGCCTACTGTTAACAGCACATTTTCAGAGCTCTTCAAAATCAGATGTTTAGACAGGAAAATACTTAGATTCCAGAGTTGTTTTTTACTAAAATCTAATCTTTAATAACTTCCTCTACACTTGTATCACTTTTGGTGGACTATCTTTAAAATTTTCCTGTCAAATCTACTGGAGACTTTTCTCATCACAGATATGAGCACATCCAAACAATCTCACTCTGACACTGCTCTGAGAAATGAAATGCAGCTGATGACATCCACCCTGCAGGAACTCTCTTTAAAAATAGATGGTTTCCAACTAAACTTACAAAACCTAAAGGAGAACTGTTTCAATCAAACAGACGTTTTTAAGGAATTACAGCAGCACCAAACTAAAATCTCTGATATTGAAACTGCATTATCTGACATTGACGGCAGATTAAAGGAAGAGGAACTCCAGACTGACTTTCTTTTAAAACAAAATACCTGTCTACAAAACAAACTGGATGACCTGGAAAATAGGGAAAGAAGATGTAATGTCAGAATTTTTGGGCTTCCTGAGAAAACTGAGGGAGATGACATGGTTTCATTCCTTAGAAAATGGATCCCTGAATTTTTAGACCTACAGGAAGGATTTTTGTATGGTATAGAAAGGGCTCACAGAGCAATTGGGAAACTAGTCACCACATCAGCATCATCACCTCCTAGATCTATTGTGGTAAAATTTCTTCCATATATTAACAAAGAACTTGTCCTTAGAACTGCATGGAGGAAAGCACCATTAAAGTTTAAACATAGTCAAATAAGACTTGATAATGACTACTCTATGAGAGTTTTGGACATGAGAATGAAATGCTGGCCCCTTGTCAGACTACTCAAACAAAACAATATAAAAGCACAAGTTACCTATCCAACTCGGGTTAAAGTGCAACTCTCTAATGAAGAGAGAACCTTTAATAATTTGGATGAACTCTCTTCCTTTATTAAAAACAATGGCATTATCTCTCTTCCTGAAAATATGGATTGGAATTCACAAAGGTTAAAAAGACTGTGATAATTGTGATGGCCACGAGTTACAGTCAATGGCTCCTGAAATAATATGCCTGAGTGAAGCTGTAGTGCAGCAAGAACTCTCTCAGAGGCAAAGCCAAATGTCCAGAGTAAATTTTCCTAATAAATTGAGATATGAAAGACCTTAAGGAAACAAGCAGATATATGAACTGTTTTAGCATTAAAAATCACTATAATGATTGAAAAGTTTCAATTATTGGAATGCATTTTAGAAGATGCACAAAAGTTTGATTCTGAATTAACTAATCCATGATTTATTTAGCATCATGCTAAGATCAGCAGATTGATAAATTAAATGTAATGTAATGCACAGTAGGGGTAAGAATATTAGTTTAGAAAAATGGATGTTATGTATGAGTATGCAGTTTTAGTTCTACTAAGCAAGTTAGAGTTATTTGTATGTCACTGACACACAGTTTATCAAGTCAGCTTATCTGGAACATAAACTGCCGAGAAGTTATACTACACCTGCTTGTTCTGTGTATTAGTTATTAAGCCCTGTCTTCTTGGATTTTTTCCATGTGCTTTAGTTTTATCCAACATTCCAAAGATATGCCCTAGGTAAATTGGTGGTTTTCAAAATTACCCCTAGTGTGTGTGTGTGTGTGTGTGTGTGTGTGTGTGTGTGTGTGTGTGTGTGTGTGTGTGTGTGTGTGTGTGTGTGTGCACCATGGGTGAGTCTATCCTGCATTGGACTGGCGCAACATTCAGGATTAGTTTCTCTGCCTTGTGCTCATTGAAGACTGGTATAGACTCAGACCCCCATGACTCTGAAATAGATGAAATAATCAGAGAATGAATGATGAAAGAATTAATAAGCAAATATACAACTGTACACAAAAGAGGATATATGTATAAAGAAATATGTGACAGCAAAACTAAATAATTACAGTAGACCATGTATTGATAACTTAAACTGAATGTATGCAACAAATGACCACTTAAAATCATTACTTTTTATGTTCAACACATAAGAACTGTAACAATGTACAATACTGAAGTTATTTATTTATTATATTTATTTCTTTGTTAGGGAAACAAGTAGGTTAGTCCATGGATCTTTTTCAACTCTCCATGCCATATGCACAGTAGAAACATGATGATTTTAACAGTTACATTTATTACTTTGCATCACGTGATATATAAGCATAGACAATATTAATCATCCTAAGTCATGCAATCTTCTGTGTAGTAGCAGAGCATAGAGAATGATTAGCTAGCAAGGAATAAATTAGAGTGAAATATTACTGTATTTGGAAAGGCAAACAATAATAGGCAATTACCTATTAGATCTATGACAGGTAAGTGAAGCAAATTACTTATTATGGCATTCCATTTTTTTGTATAACACTAAACTTGAGTGAGTAAACATCTCACTTAAACTGTTTTCAAAAGGAACATAAAAGCATTGCAAAGTTAGAAGGCATATGACTCAGTAAGCTATTATCCATTGTCTTTAAAATAGCGGCATGGAGAAGAACAAGTTAGGAGGAACAGTAACTTTGTTGCAGATGCTGAGCAGTTGTTTACTGTCTTGATTACAGGTAAAAACAAAGAATGGATACATTTGTGGAAGCTTTTCTTCTAGTGGAAAGAATAAAATCATGTCTGTCTATGGCTAGCTCTTCAGTGTTATCTGATTTTAGGTTATAAGATAGCTACATAACTTATTATCTGTGGGAAGGTCTGCTAGGTTGCACACATCAGTTTGAATATTAGGGCAGAGAGTGATAATGTATGGCAGAAGCAGAGACAGGCAGACATTTTCCTTTTTGTAATGAAAGGCAAACAATGCTCTACCCTGCTTCAGAGGTATATGAGTCTATGCATTTTGTTCTTTGTTGTTTGCTGGATCATTGTTTGGAATTTGTGGCAGCAAGAGGGAGGACACATTTTATTTTTCTAAAAAGTACACAATTGACTAGAATTTGTTTTGGATCTGCTCCTGTACATCTCCAGGATAAATGGCCATTTTTATCGTCACCTTGCCATAACATCAAACCATTTATTTTATTCAGAATCCTTTACTACACACAACCAGTCTTTACATATGCCTGAGTAGTTTTAATAACATCTCCCAGCTATATACATTATTTTGTGACACTTGGCATCTCCACCTGTATACTTCTAATATAAACCTAATGATAGCCATATATATATATATATATATATATATATATATATATATATATATATATATATATATATTTATGGGTCTACCTGATAACACCGACACACCAAAACACTGACAATGAAATAACCGACACGAACAAAACGACAAAAACAAGAAAGTTCAAAAACACGAAATTTCACATGCCCGACAAACAAAAATCCTGACAATCAAAAAAACAAATACCTTTCCCGAAAAACACATACACAACACAAGCACACCAAAAACCTTACAAACCTACACTAAACCTTACATACACAACTATCTATGCACTAACTTTAACCCAAACCCTATGCCTAAGGTCCGTCACTATCGCACACTTACCTTACCCGCACCCTAACTCACTTAACCTGCCCCTAAACCTCAAATCTGTCACTATCACACACTTACCTGACCTGCACCCTACCTTGACATTCATCACTATCACACACTTACCTTACCCACACCCTGACCCTAACGTCCGTCCCTATCGCACACTTACCTTAACATGTCGGTGTTCTCAGCATCGGGATTCTCAACTGTCGGTCTTCTCCGTTGTCAATCTTCCAGTGTCGGCATTTTCAGGTAGACCCATATATATATATATATATATATATATATATATATATATCATCATCATCATCTTCTTTCGGTTGTTCCCATTAGGGGACGTCATAGTGGATCATCTGTTTCCATTTCTTCCTGTCCTCTGCATCTTGCTCTGCCACACCAACCACCTGCATTTCCTCTCTCACCACATCCATAAACCTTATCTTAGGCCTTCCTCTTTTCCTGTTACCTGGCAGCTTCATCCTTAGCATCTTTTTCCCAATAAAGTCAGCATCCCTCCTCAGCACATGTCCAAACCAATGTAATCTTGCCTCTCTGGCTTTGTCTCCAAATCTTCCAACCTGGGCTGACCCTCTAATATACTTATCCCTAATCCTGTCCACCCCCGTCACACCCAGTGCAAATCTTAACATCTTTAACTCTGCCACATCCAGCTCTAACTCCTGCCTTTTTTCAATGCCACTGTCTCCAACCCATATAACATAGCTGGTCTCACCACCCTCTTGTAGTGCTTCCCTTTCACTCCTACTCTTTTTTGGTAGCCACCAACAGCTGAATAAGTGAAATTCTTAAGTCACCTTGATACATTTGATACATGCAATACAATGATTACCTTAACCTTAACAAACAGACCCCTTGGTATGTGATTCTACCCTGTCAGTCACACAACAAATCAGCACAACAGTGGATAAAATTCTAAAACCCTATCTCATCACAACTGGGGATAAAGTCCTAAAACTCCATGTCATCAGAGCAGCAGATAAAGTCCTAAAACTCCATGTCGTCACAACAGTGGATACAGTCCTAAAACAGTTTGATACTCTCTACAGGGTCTGCAACTTTCTTGTCTTCCATTCAAAATTAATTTTTTTTTATTTTATTATGTTTGAATTTGTTCACCATGTTTGTCTAACTTGGTTAAGTCAAAAGACCCTTTTCAGAGGAAGCCCGGGAGAAAATCTGCAACATATTACAAAACATTTTTAATCATACATTCGGTAAGGCACATGAACAGACATTAAATTATATACATAAAATGTGTATCTACACGGACCGATTGCAAATTAGATTACATTTATATGAAAAAAGAGGCAACCATTACAGTACAGTTGATATTTATACATTAATAGATGTGAAGCATTGAGCAGTTGAAGATGTGTATTACTGGGTCCATCAGACTGATAATAGATTAAGCGACTAGTGCTTATAAATCCAATGAAATTGAGGTGAGGGAAGAACTAAGCAGGAGAGAAAATGTTAATACTGTAGTTACTGCATTATTTAGACATATAAACAAACATGGGGAAAGTCACAGTTTTAGATTTGCAATATTGGAACATCTTAGGCAGGGAAAAAGACGAGGAAATTACAAAGCTATTTTAGGCCAGAAGGAAGTTAGATGGCAGATCTTGACAGATGCTTCAAATGAACCAGGTTTAAATGACTATACCACAATTAAACCTATTTTACAGGCAAACTTGTAGGATCTGTAAGGTAACATTATTATAATCTTTACAACACGCACAATTATTCATCTTTTCACTTTTTCATTTTTTAGTTATTGAAAATGAATGTTGAATGGTGCTCCCACTGATATTAATATTAACACTAATGATACCAATGAAATGCTAATGGAATATAATATTGAATTATCAAATTATTAAATTATTAAAACCACTGGTAATAATTATTATCATATATTATATATTGTGTTTGAATTTTACTATTATGGATATAAGAGTATTGAATATATCAAATAATATATGCTATTTTGAGCAATGCACTTTTTAATATGTATTTTTCTTTAAAAGAAGTTATTTTGCATTTTTGGTGCCTAAACAAGTATTTAAAAGCTTGATTGATTAATTAATGACATTCTGAGGAAGTCCACATTGCATGTGGATGAAAGCGCTAAATCTGATTTTGTTTTTATAATTTTTCATTAAATCTCTGGATTATAACTTTGTTGGTGTTCGTGTTCTTCTGAGGAATCCAGCACTCTAGCATTCAATCTTTTCATGTATATAGAAACAGGACATGCTCAGTTGTTTAAATTGCCCCTTTCATATCCACAAAGAGGGAATCTATAATGTCTCTTGTTGATATTAGACTGCATGTGGTATTTAAAGAAAATGACTACGATTCTGCCGTAGGCTATTGTGAAACCCGTGTCATGTTTGTGAGAGCAGACTTTGTTTGTTCATGTGTTTGAAAACCTGTTCATAAATTTTCATTTCAAATAGGTTGTCTTAAGAGAAGTAGATTTGTAATGGGCCTGTAATTTTGATGGGTACTATGAGGAGGAAAGGAAGTTATGATATTCGTATGCTTAAACTGAAGAGGGTCTGTGCCTATGGTGATAAGAAGTTTGAAGATGCGCGTGTAATGAACTTTGCAAAAAATTGTAACTATAACAGTGAAGTGCTTTGGATGCAATGTGTAAGAGTTAGGTTTTCATTTAGAAGGTATTGTTTTAGTAGCTTTGAATGGGTGTTCTACCTTTCCTTGAGGACCATTTGTTTGGAACATAATTGCATGATTGTATGTGGCCAGCTTTACTCTGTGCTCAAAGCCAAACTGCACTGTTTTGGGGTGTTTCTCCCTTCCCTCTGTGTGTAATCATTGAGTCAGTATTTATATAAAGTTGAGGGAGTGTTGTGGGTAAACTGTCTTAAGTCTGAGTTATTGTTTGCATTTAAGTTGTTTGTTTTCAGTAGTTAGTTTCTAATGATTGTGTCAGTTTCACATCGTGGAACTTTTTTTGACTGTATGGTGAGCAAATGGCTTTGAAACTAAAGGAGAATTTGAACTGGTGGCGTGTGCATGTGAGGAGATATATAATCAAAGCTGTTGGATGTTTGAGTTGGTTGGATTAGCACAGGAATTTGAGTTGGAAGAAGATGAGAAATGTATTGATTTCCTGATGTTATTAATAAGAGAATGATCATCTCATGAGTTGAGGCTTGCTATGTCTTTAATAGTTTTCCAAAACAGTTTAGAGTTAAAGGACAAAACTATTTTTTTCTTAGATAAATGGATTTAGCATTGTTGGCAGCAATCTTATAATTAGACTGAAGTGTTAGGAAGGTCTGTATTTGTGCCATTTGTTAGTTGCCTTCCATTTAAGCCATTCTTTATCTCTGGCTGTCAGTTATTCCTTGTTGGTATTGGTAAGTCACAGACATGTGACTTCTGTTAGTCAGTGATGTCACTAGGGTCACCACCTGTCCCACTTTGTGAGGGACAGTCTTTCTTTCGGCAGTTGTGTCCTGCAAAAAAAAAATGTAAAAATGGCAAATGTCCTAAGATTTTAGGGCAAAATCAATTCCTATAGTTTATGTAATAGTTGCATAAAACAGTTATTCTGTATCTGAAACACCTAACTATTATAAGAAACAGAATAAGCAACTACAATGCTAGAAGAAAAAGCTTTCATTTAGGCAAAAAAGTGAAGTTCTGTCCTTTGTACTGGCCGTGGGGATGTTTTGGCCTGCAAAATCTGATGTTTGTTCCACAACTGTCCCTCTTTGGGCATTTGAAAAGGTGGCAACCCTAGATGTCACAGAGGAAAAAAATAGACATAATATGTAGAAACAAAACAAGATAAACAAATAAGGCTGGACAAGTCACAACTTCAAATAGCACAAAACAAGTATATCCAGCCAACACAGCAGAAATTTCTGTAGAACTCACATTTATTAAAACAACTCTTAAAACTGCAGAAAAACAATTAAAAAATGAACGCTTTCACACCTATGACAGGAGCTTCCTCAGATCTAATACACAGAAATTAAAACTTTTAAAATCTGGGTGGGGTATGACTTTAGATCTCAGCACAGGTCTTAAAGCTACAGAACCATTTAAACCTTTCCCGCAGTCAGCATGCAGTTCTAAAATCCATTTTGTCTCTACATATTCAGTCTTAGTTTTAATGTCACCTCTTCTAATACTAGGTTTAACCAACTCTAGTACCAGAAACATAAATCTGTGGGTAGAATCAGTAACTACAACATGCCTAGCAAGGCTATCTTTTTAAAAATGTCATTATTGTGTACATGTATCCTGTCCCTTAGGGCTGTATTCGTTTTACCAACATAATCGCATTAACAAACCTTGCAGACAGCAAGATACACTAAATCTGAACTTTTACACTCCACATAAAAGTTAAATTGGTAAATACGTCCAGTGACAATATTCTTGTAACTATTACTACTATTCAAATACTTAATACATTACAAGATTTACATGGATACTCCACTGTAAACACCTGATCACAAACAATCATGGAGAGAAGTAATCACTGTAGACACCTGATCACAAACAATCATGGAGAGAAGTAATCACTGTAAACACTTGATCACAAACAATCATGGAGAGAAGTAATCACTGCAAACACCTGATCACAAACAATCATGGATAGAAGTAATCACTGTAAACACCTGATCACAAACAATCATGGATAGAAGTTATCACTGTAAACACCTGATCACAAACAATCATGGAGAGAAGTAATCATTGTAAACACCTGATCACAAACAGTCACGGAGAGAAGTAATCACTGTAAACACCTGATCACAAACAATCATGGAGAGAAGTAATCACTGTAGACACCTGATCACAACCAATCATGGATAGAAGTAATCACTGTAAACACCTGATCACAAACAATCATGGAGAGAATTAATCACTGTAAACACCTGATCACAAACAATCATGGAGAGAAGTAATCATTGTAAACACCTGATCACAAACAGTCACGGAGAGAAGTAATCACTGTAAACACCTGATCACAAACAATCATGGAGAGAAGTAATCACTGTAGACACCTGATCACAACCAATCATGGATAGAAGTAATCACTGTAAACACCTGATCACAAACAATCATGGAGAGAAGTAATCACTGTAAACATCTGATCACAAACAATCATGGAGAGAAGTAATCACTGTAAACACCTGATCACAAACAATCATGGAGAGAAGTAATCACTGTAAACACCTGATCACAAACAGTCACGGAGAGAAGTAATAATAAAGTGTTATTCCTGCATCTGCCCAACATCCCTCACATGTTAG
This sequence comes from Protopterus annectens, assembly GCF_019279795.1. Taxonomy (NCBI): domain Eukaryota; kingdom Metazoa; phylum Chordata; order Ceratodontiformes; family Protopteridae; genus Protopterus; species Protopterus annectens. The sequence goes on from NC_056741.1 coordinate 8,466,300, forward strand.
TGAGGGCACATATCACTGTGTTGAATGTAGGCCTGACATCGAATCTCTGCACATTAGCAGTGCATGAATGTGTTACTTGTGCATGATTGTGATGGATAGTTGTGCGTTGTTGTAGGGAAAGTACTGTTGTGTACAGAAGAACCTTTTTGTGATAATAGCCATGTGCATTGTGGCACGTTCTTTTATACAGTATATGTTTCAGTTCTGATTGCTGTCTTGTGCATATATTAAAGACTTAACTTAAGAACTTGTTAAAGAAATTCTATGAGGCAGTCCCGATAAGTGAAGAGATTAAAGTTTGTTTATTGCTGACATCAGCAAATTATTACTGTTTCCTCAGAATAAGTAAAATAGACATTTATTTTAAGAGCTGCTGAATTGCTTAATATTCTGGTTGCAGTACACAGTTTTTTATTTCTTCCAGCCACTTGATTCAGCAGTTACATGCTTTGTTTTTTGAAGTTCCTTACATATGCAGATGTTTGTTTTGTATCTGCTTACTAAAGCATAACTTTAAGTTATCTATTGGAAATGTTTCTTGTGTTAGTTACATTTCACTAAGTTTTGGAGCATTTGCTCCTGGGTCTCCCCCGAAAACTGAGCTGTACTTAAATCAGGCTATACGGGACAACAAATGTAAAATACATAAAAATGTTGATCTACGTTTATTTATTTGGCTGTTCGTTATTTTGCATTCTTTTTATAGTTTGTTCTTTCTTCTCAAGAATCAAGTTGTTTATTAAGTGAGCAAACGGGAGTAACTAAGGAAATTATTATTATGATTATCTTTAACTGGGATGCAGGATCTGAACTGCCTAGACATAGTTAGGCCTTTTTAGGTTTAAATCCGTTGGCTGCCAAAAAAGCAGTTATTAGAAAATGGAACTCAAAGTGTAAAACAAGTGTGTTTGAAGTAGTAGAGTTTGTAATAGAAATAAACGAGCTGGAAGTGGGATCTTTAGAAAATGGTTTGAGCAAATTACATAGACAGAAGTGGAAATTGTGGGAACAGTGCAAGCAGAATAATGTTTTGGAGGAGGAGTGAGGTTTAACGGGAGTTAGGAACTTATCAAGTTATGTAATGCTGGATTGATGATAATTGTATGAAAGAATATATGTGATGTATAATGTTTGTAAACTGTGCACGTGTCAACATGGTTTGTTTTGTTTTCTATAAACATGTTTGTCTATGTCTTGCGTGACAATTCAATAAAGGTGTTTAAAAAAATCAGAAAGTCGTTTGCAATGGTCCCATTTCACCACGTCTAACCAATTCTTTTCTGGAAAAATACAGGAACAGAGTACTTCATTTTGGGTCTGATCAGCAAATGCCAACTGATATGGTCACACACATCAGATGTCCTGCTGGCAACAGTAGGCAAGTCCCAGTCACTAAGAATACTATTTCACCATTTTCTGAGACCTTTCAAAGACAAGCATAAAGGGAAAGAAGGGTAAAATATCAGGGATAGTTTTAAATATTACTGCAATTTGCTTAAAATTAATAAAACAATAGGCTTTACATTAGCACACATTTTCTGAACAGGAAGAAGTATGAATCTCTGACTGACATTATTGACTGACTGTAATCTTCAGTGATATATCACAAAAATCAAAATAAAAAAAAAAAGGCACAGGGCAAAATCAGGGTATTTAATTTTGGACAGATGAGAAGCATGCATTTTTTGCCAGTTTGAGGATCATGTAAATATGAAGAAGAAGAAATTGTGTTACATGTCCTTTCTTTGTTCTGCAGTGTTAAAGTTATAATTTATAGAAAGTATGATGGGGGTGCAGTAGCATTTAGCCCCCTTGCAAAAATGCTTTCTTGTGTATTTACTTATTTTGTTATTGGACAGCCTAGTTACCCACTAATTGGATGCTTTTGTGTGGCATTGTATACCAGGATGTTTGATGTGTGTGCTACAGTGTGCAAGGGCACAGTTACTTGTATTACTGTCCTGTAACAAAAAATATATATTTCTGGAATTAAAGAAGAAACTGGGATGTAGCCAGATGCAATAATTTTGGGAAAATTCAGAATTTTTATACATTTCTTCATATAGAAAAAGAACAGTGACCAGCAGCCACTGAAAATACTTGCCAAGGGCCCCAGTGTTTAATTTTGTACCTGTTCTCATTTATTGCATTTCCTGTAGTGTTTCGTCATCTGACTTATTTATGTCTGCCTAGTTATAGATGAAATTGAGAATTAAAATATTTGTTAAACTCTGACAGAATTCAGGGACTTTATTCTGCACTTTTTCAGTTACATTTTTGCCTTTCATACATCGACTATGAGCCCCTGCCCCCTAAACCTCAGTATGGGGTGTATAGATAAGACATGGTCTCTGAAGAGTTATCATCTTAATGAGTTAGTGGGTATTTTTTGCTGTACACCACTCTCTCAATGGCAGATGGGTATTTTGCCAAAAATTGGCTTACAGCAAAGGAACTATGGTATAGGCTTCCTTCCAGTCATTGCTCTAGCTACACTAGTTCTCCAGTATTCAACAGGCTGCAGAAGTCTTCAGCGGCATCCACGAGCCCTTTCATACAGTGGGTCCAACGATAAACATACCACAGGATACGTTTGTACTGGCCATTCAGTCCTATTCCTCACTCCTGTGCATTATATCTGGCATCCAGACTTCTTGCTGTAACCAGGGTAACCATGGCTGCAGTCAGAGCTCCACACCTCTGCAACATGAGAGAGGCTGTTTGAAATTCCCGTTATAATTCATTGTATGCTTAGTGGAAATACATGTGAAGCTGATGCACCTAAATTAATGCAGCTCCTGTAACTGATACAGAGGGGAAGGGAATGATCAGAATAGATGCACAGTATACTCCCAAAATGCATGACTTGGCAGCTGTGTCATTCAGGGAGAGATCTAGGGTGATTTGCTAGTTTCCAGCACATGGCTTAAGTTGTGTTCTAGGTACTTGGAGTACAATGTTGTATATATTCTGCAGTGTACTCCAGTATGCCTCTTGTTCAGGACTGGTTGTTGCAGAGTAACAAAAATAAAACGTAGCATAACTTTGTAATAAAATACATCCTGGCATGCCATCACCAGGGCAACGTTATACATTTTCATGCCTCCTATTGTCTCCTTCCCACCTGCATTGCTGCACCACTATGACACACAAAATATTACCTCTACTTAGAAATCACCAACAGTTTAGCGGTGCTGACAATATTGCCAAAATTGCACTTCTGATTAGTGAAGTGCTCCCCACTGGATCTGTGTCCATCAGTGTGGCAGTGCCGTATTTTATGATGCAGTGCCCTTGACCATTGCAGCTTATGCCATGCCCAAAATCCAGTCATTTAATTGACTTCGGCCTTAATCCATCCCACCACTACTGTCACTCCTAACACAACTCTTTTGTTTATTCAGGTATGAGTCATCTTGTGTCAGTGCTGCCCACATTGGCATAGCTTAACTTCCAATGCACAGCAATAGTCTTCTGTTCAGGACATGGTTTGCTTTTCTGAATCTGGTGACACCAACTTCTTTAATCTCTTTCATACAAATTTTCTCAGTGGGACTCTCTAAGCAGACGTAGTGATGCTGACAAGCATTGCTCTATCCTTGTACTGGGCAGTGGAAAGGCCACACCTACCCCCTCAGCCTCATGCACTTCGGCCTGACAGTGCAGCTGAAATTGGTGGACACACCTACAGGTAGGATTCCTACCGAGACAACCAAATAGAATCAGTATCAAGACCAGGAAAGGAGAGGTCCACAAAGGATATTAAAAATAACAAAGACGACAGGTAATTTCAGTTGCCCTAGATGATGTAGCTGAGCAGGGCATGGGCATTCAGGTCCGTATCCTTATGACATTGTAGATTGCAAGAGACCAGCAGGTCACCATAGTAATCTCTTGCCATCTGTACTGTCAGGAAGGTGGTGCAAAAGCTCCTTGTTAAAATAGCTATACTGGAGGTCCAGTCAGACCAGCAATGGCTAGGATACTACTACAGATTCTTTTTGGTACCAAAAAAATAGGGACCTCTGCTGTGGTCTGGATCTCAATGGCCTAAACTAATGCCCTACCAAAGACTCATTTCACTAGGTCACTTATTGCTCATTTTTTCCTTCCTCATCATGAGAGGATTGGATGCACGTTTGTATTTCAATGATGCCAGTTTTTGTAAAAATAACCAGGCAGTCCAGAAGATTTCCTCAGCTTCTTCTGCAGAGTCATTTATTCCCAATTTTGTGCTTTACCCTATGGAATCACTATAGCTTGAAAAGTATTCACAACATACCTGTCTGTTGTAACAGCACAGTTCAAACTGCAAGGAACGTATATGTCCTTCCTTAGATCACTGTTGTAGTATTCCAAACTGTTGAGTTATCTCACCAAACAACCTGCACATCCATCCAGGATATCAAAGCCTAAACCTACCATAGAGCCATATATCTAAAATATGACCTAAGCCGTATGAATGTCAAAACCCCAGACAGTCTCACTGATAGTATGAACAAAGGTCTTGCACCTGTCGGTCTGTTCTACACACGATCATTGGTACCTTTGTGCCTTCATTTGTTCAGAACAGTGCCTTGTTGTGGAACTTTCTTTTTTTTTCTTGGATTTATTCTGATTTAATAGATGTCAACTAGGAGAGGAAAGTGTGATTGTGGTTGGCAGATTCCTTGTAGGGATCACCACTCCCAGTGTCTTTTTTTGCCTAGGTGAAGAACATGACTACAAAAAATGCAAAATATTTCAGTTTCCTGTGCCACAAACCCTACACACACAGGCCTTTCCTCTTTTAATAGTTATCTAGAGTTCCACTGCCTTAAGTACCAGGCCCAAACTAAAATGGTATATCCTTCCATTCCCAATGTTCCATTCTTTCTCAATACAGAAATTCAAACTACCTAAGCCTAATCCTTTTGTGTATTCAGACTCTAGTATACCGGTTGGGGTTTCAGAGCCTGTGGTACCTTGACTCTGATATACCTGTTGGGGTTTCAGAACCTGTGGTACCTTCAGCTGTTTTTCAGGCTCCTGCTACCACAACCCTACTGGAGGCTGGTTTGGCTCTGGTTCTTGTACATCCAGTACAACTGACCTTACTGATATCGAAGAGAAGGGTTAGCCTCATCTTATAATTTTGGAAGGACCTTGGTATTCCACAAATGCTAGTTTGGGAAGGGGTAATCTTTTTTGGGGAAACAATAACTAAAAAAAATCAATGCAGCATTTCAGTGAAAATCCAGATAAATAACCGATGTACAAAATAGATATTACAGTTTACTAGAGGTGGGTACTGCTATGCATGCATATGTCTCTCCTGTATTGGGGGCTTTTCTGAACTCCTTTGCTTCTAGTTCCACTGTACCTGATTCACAATCTCCAGCACATAAAACACCCCTGACAATTAAAGTTCCTATGCAAAAATTCATTGACAGACCCCTATGCATTGTCTGTTTCAACTGACAAGCCGTCTAAACTCTTGCCTGCTGCTAATGCTCTTCCCTTAGACTAAGATAGTATGGCAATTGACATGTATGGAAACATGGTTCATACGTCCTCCACTCTAGGTTTCAGAGTCATCATCATGGAACTCATTAACAGAGACATTGGGAACCTCCAAATACTGGACCCTACCCAGTTCAGCTTTGTTAAGGGCAGATCATGTCTCCTAAACCTGGTGGACTTCTTTGAGACAGTTACCAAGGCTATAGATGAGGGAAAGGTGGTACACACAGCCTACCTAGGCCTCGCTAAGGCCTTTGACACCATTCCCCATTTTGGTATTATTACAAGATCACCAGCCTGAACATAAACCCCCTACATCACAAGATGGGTTGCCATCTGGCTTATGGACAGAACCCACATGGTGAGAGTTGTGGGAGCTAGGTCCAACACTAAACCGGTCACAAGTGGCATTCCCCAGGGCTCAGTCCTAGGACCCCTCCTGTTTGGCATATACTTCGCACAGGAGGATTATGGCTGACCAAGTCCACAGACAACTGCAAACTATGGGCTATAAATGACTCTGCGGCTGACACAGACATCCTCCAAAAGGGTCTCACTAAGACGGATACCTGGTGTCAAAATCATGGCCTCAAGCTAAATGCCAAAAAGTGCATAGTCATCCTTTTGGAAAAAACAAAGTATCCACAAACTACTACATAGTTGGTAGTCCCCTAAATATGGAAGACGTAATAAGGGATCTGGGGATCCAAGTAGATAGCAATCTCACCTTTGATAATCACATTGCCAAAGTGGTTAGAAAATCCTTCTACATGGCCCACCTAATCACAAAAGGGTTTGCATCCAGATCAAAAGAAGTCATTGTGCCCCTCTACTCATTACTCATCAGACCCATCATAGAGTACAACGCCTCATTTGGGATGTGCATTACAAGACACCTGCAACAGCTGGAAAGACCACAGAAGTACCTCACCAAGAGGATCACTGGCCTCAAACAGATGCCCTATGCAGCTCGACTGAAGAAACTCCAGCTGCACTCGGTTGCATAGTGCCTACTCAGAGGTGATCTCTGCCTGACATACAAGGCCATGTCCAACCCAGAATTGATGGACATGCTCCACTAAAGAAAACCTTATCCCCTCGAGCTACACGCTATAGGGATCTAAACTTTACCACAACAGTAAATAGGACGTGCTGGAGGGATAGATTCCTGTCCCAGAGACTTCCCATGCTTTGGAACAAGATCCCAATCTACATTAGGCAGAGCTCCTTGCTAACACTCTTCAAAAGAAACCTTGACAAGTGGATGGGAAAAAGAAAGTTTACCCCGGGGATCACTTCAGTGGCTCTGCTGGACAGAGGCACAGGGAACTAATTTAAGGGGGCAGCAAAAGCCAACACATTCTGGCTAGGCTTATAAATGCCTTTGGGCAGATAGTCTAGTACCTACCTATGAACCTATTTACAGCTTGATAGCAATTCATTTTTACTCCTTGCCGGTTTATAACACAATAACTGTTTCAATGACTGACTAACAAAAAAACTAAAAGTATCACCCAAAAGATTTTTGTATTTTTCATCAGCAGTGAGAATATGCCAGTTCCTCTTCGCTATATTGCAGACAATACCAACATCAACTGAATAGGTAAGGGAAAACCTAACCTTATTCATGCCTGCATTGGGTATTGATACAACATAACTAGTTCTATTAGAAACGTAAAGTTTATGTGATTCAGACCTACATCTCAACACTTCCTTCTGTGCCAAATAAATCTCTTTTTCTGTATAACACCTTAATAGTAAATCATTTTTCTGCTGTGCAAAAGATCTCAACATGCCCCCAATATCCTAACATAACCTAGATAACCTATAAAACTGTCCTTTTAACACATTTCTGTATACAAAACATGGGTTCATGCTTTATCTATGTAAAATATTTACTTTCTTGCAAGGCTTCTTATATAAAGCCGTACTCAGATGTGTGAGTTCACAGTAAAATTAAGAAAGCTCATAATATTCTGCAAATACTCCACAAAATCTGTCAGCATATTTTGTGGATCTGTCCAAATAAAAAAGACATCATCCACGAAGTGAGTATAAAAGGGGATAAACCGATGAAAAATATTCTGGTCTGCCAGCACTAAAGGGACAGGCACTGCATCATGTTGTAAACAACAGAATTCCCTGCACACAATCTTACCAAAGAGACAGACAAAGTACAATGATATATACAACAGTATTCCCTACAAGCAATCTTAGTAAAGAGGCAGGGACAGTATAACATTGTACACTGCAGTATTATCTGCACATGAACTTACCTGCAAAATAGGTACGGTGTCATGCTATACCTGCAGCATTTTCTATCCACAGTCCACATCCTTGTCAAAGGAACAGGTACAGTGTGATGGTACGTTATACTGCAGAGCTTCCTACACACAGACAAACCAGTGGTGCACATGCAATGGGAACATAAGTCTGAGGAAGTCTCTTTAAATTATGTGACATGAAAGCTGTTATTTTTGTTGCTTCATAATATAAAACATTTTACATAGTATTACATCCTTCAGATTTTACTATCAACATAGTTTTTTGAGACTTTAAGGAACAGGTCGCCATGTTACGAAGGGGATATGGACAGCGTGATGTTGTATACTGCAGTATTCCGTGCACATGGATTTACCAGAGGGACACAAGCACAGTGTCATAGTGTATATTGCAATATTCCCTACACATTGTCCAGTCAAGGATCAGGCTCAGTGTGTCAATGCATTTTGCAATATTTCATGTACAAGGCCTTACCAAAGGGAAAGTCAGGCTATGACATTTTATGCTGCAGCAAACTTGAGAAATTGGATTACCAAAGAGGCAGAGAGGCAGGCATAGTGTAATACCGTACACTGTGATATGCCCTAAAAATTGTCTGACCAAAGGAACAGACCAAAACTGACTCGTATAACCAAACTATATTATTACGCTACACTTAATCCCTACTTACTATGTTTTAACCAGGTTTACTATCAAAAGAATGAAAATCACAACCGCGAACGTTGATTTCCGTGATGCATATCTTCGACTCATACATATTAAATAGGTTGTAAGGTCGACGCAACAAGATCGACAATGTTCTGTCAATATTAATGTTAGCAACTCCCATTGTTAACCATACTTTGAGTCCTTGCCTTCTGTACGTCCTTCTGAACAGACGTACACATGAATGTCGCCATTCCGACTGCTGCTCCTACCATGTTCGAGGAGGAGGCTGTCGTGCAACTGAATGTCAACATTTTGACTGTAAACCCTTTAACCAAACCTGATTTTGAAAGCAACCTTTTCCTCATCAGTTGAGAAGGGCTTTCCAGTGAAAGAGTAACTGGCACCTTTCTCAAAGAATGAAAAGGGCTTCTCATTTATCAGTAGGAACTCTGACTTAGTATTTCTTACAGGATGACAAGTAATTTTTATTTATCCTTAGAAACTCTGACAGACGTTACAAATTTGCCATGTCATTGCTGTAAGGTGATGTACAGCTGATCAGGAGATGCCATCATAATATAGATAAGCCTCTAACCTAAAAATCATCTCTGGTTTGATCTGTAACACAGATCTTGCAAGGCCCCATCACTCAGGTATGGAAGTGTAGTATAATCCAGAACTGGGTGGGATCCCTAGCATAGGCCTGATGGTGACCTGTAATCCAGCTGTGGCAATAAATGTGAAGCGGAGGCTTGGCTAGATACGGCTTATAACTCAGACCTGCCTATGCCCCCAGCTCAGAACAAACAGTGATACAAAACAGTGATTCAGCAATGAGACGCCTGACTTAAGCCACACTTGGCAGCTGCTGATAACCTAGACTTGGCAGTGATTCACAAATTACACCTGATAGTGTAAGACATTGTGATTACCAAAAGCTTTGAGGTGGCAATGACACATAACTAAAAACCTGGCAATGGCCCATAACCTGACCGTGGCAGTGACTCATAATGCAGAACTAACAATGGCCCATAACATACTTGGCAAATACATGACCATCCGCACAAAGAGAGTTATTTAATTGACTTTGTTTTCTAGAATATACAGGGGAGCATTAGTGACTCTTAAGTGAGTGTGTGTGTGTGTGTGTGTGTGTGTGTGTGTGTGTGTGTGTGTGTGTGTGTGTGTGAATGTGTATTTATGTACATGTATATATATCTGTGCATGTGTGTACATGCATGTCTGTAAGTGCAAGTGTGCACTGTGTGTGTAACAGGGGTGTATGAGAGGCACGTGATATAAGTTCTGTTTCATGTGTGCCATTTTTCAGTCTGTGGACCAGTGGCTAAAACCCCTCCCAGTACTGTATGCACTCTTGTCAATAGTGGCTAAAACCCCTCCCAGTTCTGTATGCACTCCTGTCAATAATGGCTGAAACCCCTCCCAATACTGTATGCATTCCTGTCAGTAGTGGCTAAAACCCCTCCCGATGCTGTATGCACTCTGTCAATAGCAGGAAGGTTTGTGTGCCTGCCATGAGGGCAGAGAGGTAATGTCTTTAGGCTGAAGTATGGTGCTGGATTAAGACATGGGAAAGTCTGCAGCTGTACCTACCCTAAACATTCTGCCCTTAAGAGTAAACAGAAACATTAGTTAATTCTATTCCTTGTGAAAAATGGTCTCCCAGGGTCAGAATTATATTGTGGGTTTACAGTTAAATGCTGGGTCCAGATTCACTTCGTCATGAGAAATAATCATAAAGAAGTCCATTGCCTGTAAACACAGTATAAGGTCTGTGACCCAGTAGAAGGGATATTGATATCCAGCTTTCTGTTTAAACGTAAAAACATTGTTTAACTTCCTCCAATGTCAGTCATTCTTACAAAATAGAAGCTATGTTTAAAAAAAGGTCACAGTATGGTAAATGAACACTATCTAAAATGCAGTGTGTATTTTATTGTACATCCCATTGGGGTAATATTTTGGAATTAGTGTGATTTCCTGAGTTGAATCCAGCCCATTTTGTCGAAAAAGGTTGAATGTTCTTGGAATACTCCTCTGAGTTACAAACAATCACACAATGTCATCAATCAAGAGAATAACAAGATAATATCATTCTTTTTTGCCTACTTTCTGTAAAAATGCTGTTGGCCTGTAGGTCTGCTTGGTATGAAAGGAAATGTAAGCTGTCATCTCTGCACACTCTTCTGTCAGGATGTGGTTTTATTGTTGTGCTACAGGTTTTTTTCTGCTGAGTGAGGACATGCAAATTTAATGTGGCTCAATGTATTTCATTTCTGATCTGAAGTTACACCAACTCCTCTCACCGTGCACACACAGCCACCCACCATGGGAAACAACACCAAACTATTCGAGAAAAATGTAGCTTTTGTTAAGCATAGCACCTCTGACAGTCTAGCAATTTCTTTTAGGTGTGTTTTGAATACATGCCAGACAGAACTTTCACAACATTTAAGTCCTTTCTGCTTTGAAGATCTCACCTTGACATGCTGCAGACACAGTACTGAAGTGTTGTATATATTTATTAATCTATTTTGTCTGTGTAGAAATCATTTTTTGAACCTCATGGCAAATGATGCACTTGTCACTAAATAAATAAATAAATAATGTAATAAAAGTGTGGTCCTAGTGGTCTGAAAGCAAACAATTTTCTTGCAGTTTGGGTGGAAAGATCTTTTCTTAACAAGGGAATGAAAAAAAAAAACACAGGGAGTAAAGAAAGGAAAGGCTGACAGAGCTACTACCCAGTCCTAATGTATCATCTGAAACTTTTGAAATAACTGGTTTGTTTTCATGTATTTTAGATGTAATGAAAACATTTATTATGCATTTTAAAAAAAAAATAATGATAACTTGTTTTTTTCTGAGAATTTCTGAGGGAGAAATAGGGAGTTTAGTTTAGCATCAGGTAATCAGTAGGGTATTTCCCCTTGAATCATTAAGATCAGCTTATAGATTATCTGTTTATTGATTAATCAAGCGGGGAGAGCTTGTATCTAAGCCTGTCACATCTGCCATTCAGCAGTGTTGTGCAGTGTCTACAGTCAGCTGATACAGTGCCTGATGTGATTTCTCCTGTCTTCTTACTTGCTTAAATGTAATACATTCATCCCTAATGAATTATTTAATCTTTAGATTTATGTAGCTACCAGGTAATGCACTAACATTAACAATTCTGGCTTAAGTCTTATGCAAAACTCAAAACCTTTCTCTGGTGTTTCCTGTAAAAACTTCTGGAATGGCTTGAATTTAATATAGTTTTAAAGACATGTATAAACATTCTCCTCAGACTGATATGGTTTTGCAACCACTGGGAAGGGGACGGTTAGGAAGGATTTGTTACAGTCTCGCTAGATCATAAAAGCTTTATTTTTTTTTGCAGACTCCAGTCTTCCTTGTAAAAAAAAAAAAAGCTTTCGTAATGGTGATAGAAAGACTTGGAAATGAGCCTTGTTTAAATTTATTTTGTCCTTAGATGATCACCAGACCTGCAAAGAGTCTCCAAATCTTCTTTGATATCAGACATTTCTAATTGTTCAGCTGCCGAGCATTATACAGTCAGCATATCAGGCAACTGAGTAACAGAATCTATTAAATACCAGTGAGTATAGGCAAAGTTATACCTAACAGAAGAAGATATATACAGTAACTGAGTTAGGAAACAGCCCAAATACCCAAAATATATATTTTCTGATACCTTAATTAACCAAATTAGACAGTAGCAGTTAAGTGTACCATAAGCCCTTGGAGGTTTTCAAACTATATGCCTCCCATTCACTTTTCTTTCTTTTTTGTTTCTGTATTAATGCACATTTTCTTTGGGTCCACCTTCCTGATTGTTTTAAATGTATAATTATCTACCAAACTGTTTCAAATTATAGTTATAGTTTAATAAAGCAAAATCTGTGTGTTTTAAATTTGAATATATGTAACCATTTTCTGGAAAGAAGTGAAACAAAATTTACTAATAGTAACAACATTACCTACTTTGTATTCCACGGTGGTGCAGCGGTAGCATTGTTGCCTCACAGCAAGAGGTTCTCCCGTTTGATTCTCAGCTAGTGTGCGGGTAGTGCCTTCTGTGTGGAGTCTGCATGTCCTCCCCGTGGGTTGAGTAGCATTCCAAAAGACATGCGTGAATGGGTGTTCCTTCATTGAAGGTTGGGCGTCGAGCTGGCAACTCGGCACCGTGAAAATCTACTGCCAATCATTAGCAGGCCAGAGTTCCACTGTGTCGACCCCTAACCGGGAAAAGCAGAAAGACAACAAAAGCATTACCTATTTTGAAACACTTCATCCTTAAAAAGGGTCTCAAACTGCTGTCATTCTAATCCACCAATATATGTACCCATTAATTAATATACTGCCTCTAAATATACTATAAGCCTGTTTTTCTCTCACTTCATATTATAATCCCTGTTTGTGTTAGACTTACTTATCTTTAACTTTTCTACAAACTGTCTAAAATTTCTTTAAATATTAAATGGTCACATACCTTGTATTGTTCTTAACCAATGTTTTTATATTGTGTCTAATTTCTTATAATTATTTGAACTGCAGATATTTTTATTTTATTTTTGAAGATTGTATAATTATTGTTCTTAAAATGTTTTGTAATAATTTGGAGCTTTTCTCCGCGACCTCCACTGAAATTGGGCTTTTCTCCAGTTGAACTTTCCCAGTAATCAAATGTCATTAAATAAGTACATACATAAATTACAGATACTTCACTGTATGCACCTCAAATGTCAGATTATGATAAAAAGAAAAAAGAAAAGACAGTACTCCAAGTAGCTGTACACAGATGGACATCTCCCTTTAAAAGGCAAACTAATGACTATTTAACTTGATCATGTTACTAGGGGCAGTCATCCCCAACTACTGGCAGCTCCCCACGCCCAGCAATTTTAGCCTCTGTTGACTATTTACCTCAGATGCTTAACTGTGGTAAAAATAAATAAATATCAATTATGGATACAATGGTGCATTTAAAGTTTGCTTTGTATAAATATACAGTAGCTCAAGTATTAAGGGTTAGTATTTGGCATAATGGTTAAGGAGTTTACCTCACAAGTACAAGGTACAGGGTTTGATTCTCACCTTTAAAAGAGAAATTAGGCTAGGCCTAAAATGGCCCACACGGGCAGCTAGGCTAGTACTTACATATAAACGTATTTCAACATTTTTCATGCAAATGTATAATAGACATACAAAGCCCTGCAAAGTGAGCAGCTGACAAGAGGGTAAGCTTTTTTAAATACAGACAGCGCCATCCCCAAACAGTTGTTATACATTGTTCATGCAGATGGACAGTAGATCTGCAAAGTCAGACTGCTTAAAGTGAGCAGATGACAAGAGAGTAAGCTTTTTTGAAATGCAGACAGCCCCCAGCCCCATACAGTTCTTATAGCCACATTGCTGTGTAACTCTCATCTAATAGTCATAAAAAATAATACCTCTCAATATCATAGTGCAAGAATCAGGGGGAAAACCCCAAAATCATAACCAGGGGCAAAGGCCCAAAATCAGGGTACAGATTTTAAACATTGCTCTTATAAGCATGCAGCAGCCCAGGAGTTCCAACTTAATTCATGTGAAAACACAATAGTCTTGCAAAGCCAGACTATCTAAACTCAGAAAGGGACAAGAGGAGAAATCTAATTTACGTAAAAAATGATAATGGAGCATGTTTTTCATCAACATGCATTTTCCAACAATAACAAGCATAACACGCTAATATAATCTAACATTATTGAATAACTGTAATTCTCAGTAATGTACCAGCATAAAAGTTTTTTTCAAGGCACACAACAAATGTGTCAGGCAAAATCAAGTAAGTTCTGCAAAATCAGACACAGTTGATAGGTTTTGGGGAACATTCCTCATAGTGAGGTATCGGTATTTTGTTCTTCAGTAGCTTGTACCTCAGCCAGCTGATACTCAAGCATCTACATGTCATCCCACTCTCTGGTAGATATACCCACCTACCTAAGGTACTAATAAATAAAAAGATGCAGCACTGAATCTTTAATTACCAAGCCTGCATATGTTCAAATGGTTAATGGTGACATGCTTTTGACGACTCATTCTTACTTGCCACTAGATAGGAGTCCGATTTGGAAACATTAAAATGAATCATTTATTGTGGTCAAAATCATCACTCCAGCTTCATACTGCTGTACCAACAAGCAGTAACCTCAAAAATTGGAGGTAAAAAGATAAAATCAGGCACAGCTACTTATTGCATGTATAGGCAATATAAATAGTTTATTGACAGGCTGAAAGCTAACCTCTGCTGCAAATAAATACTGTGCACAAGCTAATTTACTCATGCATGTACATTACACATATGTGACTCACGTTTTTTAAATTGTCTAACTTACAACATCCCTATCTGGTACTGCATCTCTGCAAACTTAGTCACCTGATTATAAAGAAATACTCATTGCGTCGTATAATTGCATTACATCTTTTGTAAATTGCAAAAACCTTCTTTAAATGTTAGCGACTCAGCTCACAAGCTAATTAAATTGAACTAGTAATGCTGAGTATAATAACTTAAAATAATAATAATAATTTCAAGTAGATAGACTGATCAGGGTGATGGATGGACAGCCATGAGCCCGTTTGTAGCTGTGAACCTTGGGTAGCTGCACAAATTGCTCCTATTAAATTCTGTCACCATTTTTGATGTTTGACTATTGTAACTGCTGCAGTTTATAGAAGTCTTTCAGATGTCCAGTGACCTACTTCTTGTTTAAAATTGTATTGTTTACCCAAGACATCTAGTGTCTACTGTATAGCCACTGCATCTCTGCCCAAAGTCCAGCAGCATACCTACCCTCTTGTAAAATATAAGATATACAGACCTCTGCAGAGCTTGGTAAGACCATTGTCTCTATTGTAACTCTAGTCTTGTCTTCTGCCCTAAAGAAATGATTTATGGCTTTGAGGACTTAACTTAATTTTTTAGAAAATCCAATGAAATCATTTACTTTTCATTTATCTCTGTGTTTTGCTAACAGAGTTGTCCTGCTGAGTCAAGGAACATTTTTTAAGTAGTGATACATGACAACTGTCTGGTTTAGTGACTTGGTCAGAACAATAATAGGCAGGAGGAATTGAACCTAGGACCACTAGATGAAAGTTTTTTTTTTTTTTTTTTAACAGTTAACAGTCGTAATCTTCTGCACCACCTGCCAGCACCACATAAAAACTGTTGGGATAGGTTAATTGATATAGCTCAGAGTCAGCTATAGAAGAAAAGCAGAAAAATATAACCAATCATTTTTTTTTTATTTTCTATATTAAGATTCAAAAACTAAAATGGATTATTAATTTTCCACTCACTACTGGCTAATTATACCCACAAGTATGACATTCTGCCGCATTTGAAGGGGGACTGTGCTACAGTACCATTGGTTCATCTTTAATTAACTGTTCAGACAGCTATTTTATTTGCATTTGCTTTGCAAATCTGAGGCATCAGAGAATATTTTTAGCAAGGTCCAGAACTCTGTAAAGGCCTCACCTGTATTAGTCATTGATGATGAAAACTGATTTATGCTGTTGTTGTATAGCCCTTATCCCTGATATTTATCATTTTGAAGTAAAGTCCCCATGCAATATTTCTAGATATAGAGGAAATAGCCTTGGGAAGATAAGTAATTTCTACCTAGTCTCTCTAGTTAAAGTAATGCAATTAGATGACTGTCACAAAATGTAAACCGTGCCCTTCCCAGTTCACACAGATTGATAGGAGTCTCTATAAAATTCTCTGAATAATTAAATTTGGGCAAAACTAACATCAAGTATCCCCAGCAGGCCTTATCAAATGCCTTTTTGTGTATAAACTCAGCTTTAAGAAACCACTTCTTTGACATGATCTAATAAATTATTTTAATGTTGTCTTGCACTGGCCTTAAATTGATAAAACTATATTGACCCAATGGCACAATGCTGGAGAACTAGGGGAAAGTCTATTATGTATGGTTATTACGAAAACTTCATTATACAAATTTGGGAGTTGAAAAAAGTAGTGTAAAATGCCATTTGATTTGGATATTTTCCTGGCTTTGGAATAATTGACATCTAGGCCTCTTTCTTCATCACAGGGCAGACTCTGAAAGCTAGGAGCCTTGGTGCCACCACCTTGCCACATTCTACATGGCAATATCTCTGTCCTTACTGTCTATAGCACATGTTTCTGCTTCAATGGTACTCAAAATACAGTGTGACATACTCTTCATACAGTGCACAGGCAACTGATGCTTCCCACAGAGAATGGATGCTTCCCACAGAGAATGTAACTAGTCGTGTCAAATATTTTACTGTCAGAATCGCCCCTCAGTAGGTTTGCAAGTATTTACCAGAACTGAGGAGAAATAACATTTAATTTTTTATTGATTCTTTGTTGACCAGGTTAGTCCCACTAGGGAAGACCCAAGGTGGTATTTATACTACTAGGGGAAATTTGGTCAGGGCATTGTGGAACTTCCCCTACTCTTTTCAATAGGTGCCACTAACTCAAGCAGATGGGACTTCAGTTTAATGTCTTATCCAAAGTGAGTGCAGAATCTCTGTTATGCTGCAGTCTAACAGCTAGTCTGGGAATAGAACCCATGCTTTCTTCACTGAAAACAAGTATGCTGTTTGTTGCACCACTAACAGTGATAAGAAAATGTGAATGCCCAATGCAGTCACTAAACATTACAACAACCCCTTTGTATAATTACATAGGGAGGAGTGTCTGGAGTGAAATGCTACCAGAAAAAAATGTAAAGATATAGATACAGCAGTGTACTTTAACCAGCTTATAAAAGTGTGATTATTCAATAAAAGTACTTTGCTGTATAGAAATGAGCCAAGAGCCACTCAGTTGTACAGAATTTATAAAGTCACTAAAACAAGATAAGCTGATTAATATGCCCTCCAGCTAATAAACCAACTACATCCAGGAATCTCTAGTGTGTTTTCTCAACCTATACAGACCAGGCTACCACCCAGTGCCACTAGATGTAGAATCCACTGACCTCTTGATATAAAAACACAAAAAAGTGATTGCTACAACTAGCTAGATAATGAATTCAGAGCAAGTAAATCAGTAGAACAGACAGAGGCAAAACTCAGTTTAAAAAAAAAAGCAAAATAAACAATTTAAGATATAAACAGCAGTGTAGAAAGGGAGGAACTTGTAATGTTCAATTTATAGTAAGGTTGGGCAGCTTAAAATCATGAAGTTTAAAAAACAGATCAAGGAATGGGAGACCAGGTGGACAAAATAACTAGCAGGGAGTCACCAACAGTTCTTGCAGTTTTTACAGGCTTGGCATTTTATAAGAAAAGACAAAGACCCAGAAATTCCCTGTGTATTTAAATATCACTCAAGAAACAAATTAACCATTAAAAAAAATCTGAAATGTGCAGCCTTCATGCTACTCAAGTCCGAAGTGACAAACTTCATGACACCCATGCAGACGCGAGCTGAAAGTTCAACTGCTGAATCCTACACTAAGGCACTGTATGAGTACATCCACTTGTGCATGAATCGTGCCATCCCAAATAGAACCAAGATGCTCCTCCAAAAAAAGGAAGCCAATCTGGTGGTCCTCTGCCATAAACAAACTATACAACAGAAGGAGGGAACTGTTGCAGAAAAAGAGGAAAATCCCAGGATGCAAAGAACTCCCTTACCAGCCTCAGTAAGAAACTGAGATCTCTCATAAAATCCTCCAAAGCTAGTTACGAAAAAAAAATTGTCAAAGATTCCAAAGACAACCACAAGGCATTCTATAATTATGTCAAGAATCTAAATGGCAATGTTCAGATCTGCTCTGAGCTACAACAGAATGGCATTAAATATACTGATCCCAAGGATATTGCCAATAGTGCCAACTTCACCCCCCTCTCGCTGCCTAAAGGGCCCATCTCAATACCAAAAGATTGCCAAATTCCGATAATGACAGCCACACAGGTAGAAACTGCACTCTCCAAAGCTAAGAATACAGCATCCATGGGACCAGATGACATCCCAGGCTGTGTACTACATGAACTACAAAATGAATTAGCACCTCACCTAAGTGTCATGCTTAATCATAGCCTCACCTCAGGCTTCGTGCCCACTGAGTGGCGCACAGCTACAGTTATCCCACTCCACAAGGGGGGGGGGTGCACCTTGGATCCTGGGAACTACCGTCCCATCAGTCTGACAAGCCTGATCTGCAAGGGCATGGAATGCATTATCATGGAACTTATAAACAAAGACATTGGTTCATAGGTTCAAGCAACCTTCAAACACTGGATCCCACTCTGTTTGAGTTTGTGAAGGGCCGATCTTGTCTCCTGAACCTGATTGACTTCTTTGAATCAGTCTCCAGTGCTATGGATGAGGGTAAGGCGGTCCACACAGCCTATCTGGACCTCGCCAAGGCCTTTGACACCATCCTCCACTCTGGAACCATAGATAAACTTACTAAGCTGGGCATAGATCCCTTCATCACTTGATGGGTTGCCAACTGGCTTACTGACAGAACCCAGACTGTAAAAGTAGCCGACTCCAAATCCAGCTCCAGACAATTGACAAGTGGAGTACCTCAAAGTTCAGTCCTGGGACCGCTCTTGTTTGCCATCTACTTCTCTGAAGTACAGGTCAACACTAAGGGACTCTGGCTAACAAAGTTCACAGATGACTGCAAACTGGGAGCCATTATTGAATCCCCAAATGATGTGGATATTCTACAAAAGGGCCTTACAGAAACAGATGCTTGGTGCCAGAGCCATGGGCTCAAGCTTAATGCCAAGAAATGCATAGTTATCCCCTTTGGGAAAAAATATGTACCCATGAATTACCACATAGGTGGCAGTACACTAAACACCAAAAGTGTGATGAGAGACTTAGGGACACAGGTGGACAGTGGTCTCACCTTCGATAACCACATCGCCACAAAAGTCAGGAAATCCTATGTGGCACACCTCATCTCTAAGGGCTTTTCATCTAGAAAAAGAGGTCATTGTCCCACTGTACTCATCCTTCAGTAGATCCATTTTAGAGTACAATGCCCCATTTGGAATGTATCTCACAAGACATCTGCAACAGCTGGAAAGGCCGCAAAAATACCTCACTAAAAGAATCACAGGCCTAAAGCAGATGCTCTATGCTGACCGTCTAAAAAAACTCCAGCTATGCTCTGTGACATATCATCTACTCAGAGGCAATCTCTGCTTAACATGCAAGGCCATATCAAACCCTGAGCTGTTGGGCATGCTCCACTTAAAGAAATCCCAATCCCGCTGAGCCACACACTCCCGGGATCTAAACCTTGTCATCACAATGAACAAAACATGCTGGAGGGATAGGTTCCTGACCCAGAGACTCCCCATATTCTGGAATAGACTGCCAATACATGTCAAGCAGAGCACCTCCTTGGCCCTCTCAAAAGAAACCTTGATGATTGGATGGGAGACAGGAAATTCACCCCATGGATTGCGTCAGTCGCACTGCTAGACAGGGGTCCAGGGAAGTAAATATTGTCAGAAGAAATATCCAGGGAATTGTTATGGCTAGGCTTGTATAGGCCCTATGGCCGATAGCCTAGTACCAACCTATGAACCTATGAACCTTGTTAAAGATCTTGTGTACCTCATTGGGGAGGGACAGCCCAGGACAAATAAAGGATTAATATTACTTGTAGCATTTAAATGAGAGTTAAAATTGATCATTTGATTAAAATATTGAAATATAACTCTACAATGACAGAATGTGAAAATGTCTTCTGGTAATTTTCAGTTTTAATTGCTTTACTATGATTCTGTTGTCCATTTAGAGGGGAAAAATAAAGGCTTAATCCCCCCCAAAAAAATGTCTATTGTAAATAAAGTGATTCCATCTCATATGCCAGTTTCAGTGAAATTGTTCTGCTCTAAAGGTTAATTCAAAGTCAAGAAGTTTATCAACATTTTAATAAAATTAAACTCACTGACTTTTACTTTATTGTTTTGTACTTGTGCCAAGTCATTTTCAGTGTCTAAGTAAGAGGCATTTCAAATTCAACAACAGAAACAGAATTGTTCTTGCCAGTTCAGAATTGAGGACTCCTGAAGTGGGTAAAGACATAAAGTTAAATTATAGTAGGAAAAAAGCCTTGGTTCCACCACAGCTGTAAAAGCTGTTACAGCTGTGGTGGAACTGAGGATTTTTTCCTACTACATTTCTACATTTATGCTCAGAGCCTTCAGTAATACAGCTACGTTTTCTTCATAAAGTTAAATTATAGTTTAGCTGATGTGCTTTTGTGGTCTGCATTGCTCTGAGTATCACTCAGCTCTGAATTTAATTTTGATTTGAAGCTCTTTATTTAAGGTTTGATCACTTCTATTTTATATCTTATTCTAGTATTACATTTGTTTTGTTTTATGTTTTCTGTTCTGTTGGAGTTTTAAGAGTATCTCCCACCCGCCCAGACTTTTGTGGTCTACACTCTTGTGGGAGGAGAGGGTAGATTCTGCTCCTCTGAGTTGGGAATTGCTGGTTAAAGGCTTATTGTGCCTGCTTACTTTAACAGTTTCTTTCTAAAATTGGTGTGCCTTGTTTGCTGTAGGATAGACTAGATTCAGACCTGCTGAATCTAGCTTTGTTTGTATAACTTGAGCACTAATCCAGGCCATCTTTTTTGGAGAAGGTTCCCCTGCACCCTAGTGGCAAGAGTGTGCAGTTAGAACTTGTCTGATTGAAGACTGCTAGAACAGAGCTCAGTTTTGAGCTTTTTATTGGTTAAATTGGTTAATTAGTTTAAACCAGTCTGCTCTTGTTTGCTACTGTTATACTTAAGTGTGTATCGTTTCTCCTGTGCTAAATTGACCTAAACAGAGTTTAAATATCTTTAGCATAGTCTGGTTACAGGTTTTGCTGTATTCAGATCTGTTCGTGTGATTCCTGTGTTTCCTGCTAGGCCATCTTGTGTTGGCCAGGGCCTGCCTGCACTTAGTGGAAGTAAGTGAACTGGTTGGAACTGGTCGGGCATAGGGTGTTGAGCTAAGAGCTGAGGGACAAGGGTTGATTGGTCAATTCCAGTGTTTCTATTTTACTTTTGTTCTGTGGTATTTAAACCCAGCATTTGCATGGGTTTGTGTTTGTTTGCTCATTGCACACTGCTGCTGTGCTGTTTATACTTTTGTGAGGTATCTCAGTTGCACTTTTTCCCTTACCAGCACTCCTGTGTGAGTGAGGCCTTGCCTGAAGCTACTGTATTGATTTTATCCAGCCCTACTCACACCTATAGGTACTCTCCTCAGATAGCACCCACTCTACTATCCCTGACCTCTCTTCCACAGATTCTGATAACCATGAACGGACAATTTCCTGTGGTTTCTCCTGCTAGTCTGGTTGATATGGGCATCCTGAGACAGTGAAGGAAATAAATCAAAAAAAGTGCCACCAGTAGTAGAAACACTTTGTGATAAATCCTTTATTGTGAAGCGCTTTTCATCCGGTGGCTTCACCGGACTTCATCAGACAATCTTCCATTGCACTCATCACTGTTTAAATACACTCCCACTCAATCAATTAATCAATTAACAGCACCCAATTCTATTTATGTAACTTATTAACTACTCCTACTTATTCCATATTAAAAAAATATACTCTATACTTTAAAATAGTACATAAATACATACAAGTGATACTACCCTATAAAATCACCTAATATATACATTTATTAATATACAAATTCTTAAAAAAACTTAAAAAATTAGATAACTATTTTATGCTAAGGAAAATGACTACCTCCACGTTATGCAGACATACAATAATCTTCAAAAGAAATCATTTAATTATTACAATAACACATACAATATCTAAAAAACATTCAGTTTAATACTACAGCTTACCCTACATTCTATCTTTTAAGACTTCTTAATTCTAATATACTAGAGATGGACACTACTTCATTTAAACCAGGCCATCTACTAGCATCAAAACGCAATTGTCATATCACTTCATGTTTTTCTACTAAAAGACTCATATATCCTCCCCTATCATCCCCTATTATTTGATCAATAACCCTGAATTTAAATGTATGCCCTTGGTTGGCAGATACATGTCTTGCTAAAGCATTACCTTGTTTCATTTTGTTTATACTTAAAATATGTTCATATGTTCTTTCTCTCATTTTTCTGTCTGTCTTCCCACATAAAATGTTGGGCAAGACTGACACTGGGCCACATAAATGACTGATTTACTATTACAATTGTATCTTCCCTCATTTTTATAAACTTTATTCCTTATTTTATAGGATTCTCCAGTAATCATATGTCTACACATACTGCAAGATTCACATTTGAATATTCCTGGTATTTGTACAAATTTCTTCCTATTATATTCTACTAAATTTTTAAGGTTTTTACCTTTTTTAAAAATAACTGCTGGTTTTACCCCCAGTCTAGTTAAAAACTTCTCATCTATCGTAAAAATTCTCCAATTTTTTTACAATAATTTCTCTAATGAAATAAGCTTCACAATTAAATTGTGTGATGAAGCTTAATCCATAATTTTTAAGACCAATGGAAGATTGTCTGATGAAGTCCGGTGAAGCTACTGGACAAAAAGCGCTTCACAATAAAGGATTTATCACAAAGTATTTCTACTACTGGTGGCACTTTTTTGATTTAGTTTGTTCTTTTTGCTTTTGTTTTGGCTTTGTCGTTTAATGAAGATGGCATCAGGCAGTGTGGCTAATACTTTGTTCGAGTTACCTTTGGAGCCGATGGCAGAACTGGATGCAGGCTCACAAGGCATGGGTGAACTGACTGTTCTAATCTCTATTATGAACCAGCGTCTTATTGACGTAACTCAAAGAGTTGACACGTTAAGTCAGCAGGGGGATCTTTACTGCCGACTAACACAAACAGTTTTAACAATAGTCGGAAGACATCATCCCCCCTTTTAAGCACCCAACTAGATGAGAGGAATCATCGGGAGGTGAGACAGCCTTCCCCTATTGTACCTGATGTAGGGGGTACAAGGAACATGGGGTCCCTGGGGCTTATTGGAACTCCAGATGTTGCCAATTGGATTAAAGCAGCTCCAACCTTTAAAAAGGACGCAGAAGCAAGTAGAGAGAAGCTACCGGCTGGGGGACATGAGATGTTAGCATAAAAACTTTCTTTTTATGACAAGAAGCTATTTAAGCTAAGGAAATTACAAATTGAAGTGGGTTACTTTGAGGAATGTAGAAAAGAAGGAGTGGTACCTAAAGGGTTAAGATCCTGGCAATTTCCTAATGGGTTGCAGGCTGGTTCTGTGTTTCATGATGAATTGCTGTTACTTTTCAATAGACATGGCTTAGAACTGATAGCGTTAATGGTTAAACACTATCTGGAAGAGATTGAACTACTAACAGTGGAAGTGGTGAAGATGGATGGAGAGATTCAAGCTCATATTGACTTTGGAAGATACGCATACGATTATAGAAGGATTTTTTCTTCCATTGATCAACATGCATTGAAAAATATGCAAACAAAGATGAAGAAGTTGAACAGGGATTTAAATGAATATAGAGAAGGAATAGCGTACCCGAAGCCGTACTCCCAACCCCCAGCTAAAGATGAATTGGTACGACCTAGGGTATCCCATTATGAAAATAATATCAAGAGAAGAGAAGTTGAAGTAAATGAGCAACGGAGAGAAGCAAATAATGGGGAAAATAATAATAATAATAATAATAATAATAATAATAATAATAATAATAATAATAATGACATGAGTAGAAATAACCAGGGTTGGAATAAAGTTAGTAGCAATCAGTGGAACCGACAGCACGATTTTCAACAGGGCCCCAGTGGAAATGTACAGAAAGTATACAACACCAGAGGGGCGGCCAGGAATTACAACAGTGCCAATACCAACAAGAAGAAGAGGTAATTATTGGTAACATTGATTTTAATGAGTAAGACCATCTAGAATTAAGAAGCTAACTAACATAGCAGGAGATTTCAATGTTTTTAACTATACTGACTTTGAAATAAACCCTGTTTTGGTGGAATTATTTGCTAAGGGGCTGACGTTTGTCCCAACTAAACACTATAGCTGACCTGCAACACTTACAGATTTAAAAATGTACATACGTAAATTGAACTTAAAGTTACTTTATGGAAACAATGCAGGGATAAGGAACAACATGAAAGTTTTGAGCACATATAATCCACCTGTACACCCTTGGTTGACGTGCTTTGAAACTATGTGTTAATTGGATCTTAGAGATTTGGGAAACAAACGATATAAGGAAAGAATGATGAATATTACCCATAATGAACATGTAGCATTGGATCAACTGAGATCCCTACCTGTAAAGGTGTTAAAATCAGATAAAGGAGGGGGTCTGGTAATCATGAATATTCGGAATATAATACATGTATGAGGAAAGTACTAGAAGGATGCATTTATTGGGAAGCAAGCTTGAATGAAGTGAATAGAGCCCAAAGGGACATTTATACTTATTTAGAAGACTTATTTATTGATGGCCTGATAGATAAGGCAACGTTGGACTATCTTAGAGTGTTGTCTCTGAGAATACCCACATTATTTGGAATCCCAAAATTGCATAAATGTATGGAAGATCCCCCTATGCGAGCCTTGGTAGATGCAAGACAATCGATTAATTACGCCAATGCAAAATTGGTTGACAGTATTTTAAAGAAGTATGTCCTTATGGAAAAACATATCTGTAAAGACTCTTGGACATTTTTAATGAATATAAATGAAATGAAATATGAGGAGAGTATGAATTGTTTAACCGTTGACGTAATTGATTTGTATTTTTCAATACCTCATAAAATAGGGGTGGAGTGGGTATCTGAGAGGATGAGGTTCCATGGGGCACCCAGAGAAGAGATTAGGTTAGTAGAGGAATTATTGGACTTAATTCTAAGTAAAAATTATATATAACTTTTGAAGGTGATTATTATTTACAAGAAGTGGGAGTAGCAATGCATTCCCCGTGTGGGGCTAGTGTTGCTAATTTGATGATGGCCCACTGGGAAGCTCATTATGTGTTTAATAATAATGAATTGTTGAAAAACATTCACCTTTATACCTGATTTTTAGACAATGTGATCATGTTATTTAAGGGTGACATGCTGGCAGCTGATGAATTGGTACAGAAATTTAATAGGAGTACTAATTTTTTGAAATTCACAAGTTCCTTTGGAGAAAGAAGAATTACTTATTTAGATGTACTTTTTGTGAAGGATGAGAGTTTATGTTGCTACATAGCTAAAATTAATCGGAAGAAGACATACTCGAACACTATGTTACACTTTACTAGTTCCCATCCCGTACATCAAAAAAAATCAGTGGTAAAGGGCCAACTAGTGCGGGCTGCCAGGATGGTATCACTTGATGGGCACTTTAAAGATGAATGTGAAGTATTAAGACAAATGTTTATTAATAGGGGGTACCCAGATTAATTTGTTCAGAATATTGTGTTAGAAGTACAGGAAAAACGGAGTAAAGGGATGTATAATCCCTTATTATGCCAACAAGTGAGGGCAGGAGCCAATAATATACAGGATAACATGAGTGTTAGACCAGTAAATACAACTATTGAGATGCCCACTTCTAATAATGTCAAACTTCTAAAAGAGAATTTTGGACTTAAAAATTATGGATTAAGCTTCATCACACAATTTAATTGTGAAGCTTATTTCATTAGAGAAATTATTGTAAAAAAATTGGAGAATTTCTACGACAGATGAGGAGTTTTTAACTAGACTGGGGGTAAAACCAGCAGTTATTTTTAAAAAAGGTAAAAACCTTAAAAATTTAGTAGAATATAATAGGAAGAAATTTGTACAAACACCAGGAATGTTCAAATGTGAATCTTGCAGTATGTGTAGACATATGATTACTGGAGAATCCTATAAAATAAGGAATAAAGTTTATAAAAATGAGGGAAGATACAATTGTAATAGTAAATCAGTCGTTTATGTGGCCCAGTGTCAGTCTTGCCCAACATTTTATGTGGGCAGGACAGACAGGAAAATGAGAGAAAGAACATATGAACATATTTTAAGTATAAACAAAATGAAACGAGATAATGCTTTAGCAAGACATGTATCTGCCAACCAAGGACATACTTTTAAATCCAGGGTTATTGATCAAATAATAGGGGATGATAGGGGAGGATATATGAGTCCTTTAGTAGAAAAACATGAAGTGATATGGCAATTGCGTTTTGATGCTAGTAGATGGCCTGGTTTAAATGAAGTAGTGTCCATCTCTAATATATTAAAATTAAGAAGTCTTAATAGATAGAATGCAGGGTAAGCTGTAGTACTAAACTGAATGTTTTTTAGATATTGTATGTGTTATTGTAATAATTAAATGATTTCTTTTGAAGATTATTGTATGTCTGCATAACGTGGAGGTAGTAATTTTCCTTAGCATAAAATAGTTATCTAATTTTTTAAGTTTTTTTAAGAATTTGTATATTAATAAATGTATATATTAGGTGATTTTATAGGGTAGTATCACTTGTATGTATTTATGTACTATTTTAAAGTATAGAGTATAATTTTTTAATATGGAATAAGTAGGAGTAGTTAATAAGTTACATAAATAGAATTGGGTGCTGTTAATTGATTGAGTGGGAGTGTATTTAAACAGTGATGAGCGCATTGGAAGATTGTCTGATGAGGTCCGGTGAAGGTACCGGACGAAAAGCGCTTCACAATAAAGGATTTATCACAAAGTGTTTCTACTACTGGTGGCACATTTTTTATTTAGTTTGTTCTTTTTGCTTTTGCTTTGACAGTGTAGCAACTGCCTTATGTACACAGACCCTCTACTACTACCACTTAGGAACACAATATGTGAGAGATGCAGTCACATTAAAAACCTAGAATCCTTGCTGTCACAGTCACAAGCCAGTACATCTGGCACTGAGAAGGTTGTCTGCACAAACACTTTGAACACCACACTTCTAACACCACCACATCTGTACAACACACTTCTACATATGCAGGGTTCTCAACAAAAACATACCTAAACAAAAGAGACCTCCAAAGCAAAAACACACACACACACCTCACAACCCACAGCACCAAGCATCACACATCTATGTCTCACAGCCTCTAAGGCCCAACCACAAATCTAACATACTAGTCATAAGAGACTCTGTCGTGAGACACACGTATGTGCCCCTCATCAGGCTAGACAAGGAGAAAGTCACATTAAGTTGCTTGTTAGGTGCTAGAATCCACCATATCACGAATGCACTAAAGTCTCTTAACAACACATAAAGTTATGACTCTGTCATAGTCCATGTTGGTTTGAATGACATGAGATGTACCTACCTGGACTATATGAAGAGACACATGATAGAGCTCATTGAATATGTGTCCCTGGCAAGTATGTCCCTAGCCTTAAGCAGCATCCTACCATCACACAGAATGATACCTCAATACAAACAGAAAGTGATTGACTTTAACAACTGGCTTAGTTTCTGGTGTCATTCCAAGGGGATCCAGTACGTCAAATAGCATCTACCATACATACCAGAACAGGATCTACTGTTAATCTACAAACTTTCCTAGAAGTACAAAGCAAATAGTCATGGGTAGTATGTTAACTATTATGGTGGACAGGCGCTATGGCCAATATGATGTATGGTCTCATGACTCACATCAATCACACCAAGCAGATTAAAATACAAAATGTGAAGCGCATTCATAAGAGCATACAGGAAACATTCACTGTTGCCTTGTGCTATGAGTCTGTATCTTTCACACCCAAGAAAGTTTCACAATGAACACTCACAAACTGGGGGTTTGAAGACTGGTTTATCAGGCCCCTTTTCCACTTGCCTCTGGATTCATTGTCTCTCCAAGTGCTCCCTCCCCACAGTAACTGCACTTTGAATAAACTATTACATTCTTACATACACACACACACACACACAATGCTTTCTATGAAAGGCTGGTAATATTTCCCAATAATATAATTTTATGTAATGGCCTAAATTAGATTACTGCCACCACTCCAGATTACCTCACTATAGAACTCCAGTTACAGTTTTATTCTTGAGAAATAAGCCAAGCAGCTATAAACAAGCACAAATGCTAATATATAGTATAGAAGTTTATTTTATAGGGAGCAAATACTAGCAGCTGTTGTTTGTCTTTTCCCGGTTAGGGGTTGCCACAGCGGAAGTCCGATCTACTAATGATTGGTAGTCAATTTTTATGGTGCTGAGTTGCCAGCCCAACACCCAACCTTCAGCGAAAGCACACCTATTCATGCATGTCTTTTGGAGGCCACTCGACCACGGAGAGGTCATGCAGACTCCACACAGAAGGCACTCCAGCCGAGAATCGAACAGGAGAACCTCTTGCTGTGAGGTAACAACGCTACCACTGTACCACCGCGGATATTCTTTCCCACTGCGGATACAGCTACACACCATTTATAGCAAGTACTTTCTTACAATTAATAAATAATAAATAAATAAACAAGTCAGCCACAAGCATTTAAATGTGAATAAATAAAAATTCTTGCATCTAAAAACAAAGTTGGATAGTACCACTGAAAGTTAAACATGCAGAGAACTATGTAAATGTACACAGAAAATAGAGAAATAACCAGTTTTAGCAATTAAAATGCTTGAATGATAAATCTGTCTAAAAGCCTTAATCTTTCTTAGCTATATTTAATGAGAAACATTACTGGGATCTATCATTGCTATCTAAATCTTGAACACATAACATACTGGTAAACAAATATAGAAATAAACTCCCTGGTAGACAGTAGCAAGCTGATCCATACTCAACAAAGTCCTGGGCAACACTGCAAACAGTTCTATGGTGTGTGGAGAAGGTCATTCCATCTAATCCCTGGGGGGATATTTTGTAATGGGTCCGCATTGGAAGACATGCTCTTAACATTATTCTTTCAAACTGCTCTTTTTTCATTGAACCACAGTTCATGATATTTATTTATTTACGTATTTATTTATTTAACACTTGTTTAAGGTTGGCACAGTAGTGCAGTGGTAGTATTGTCATCTCACAGCAAGAGGTTTTCTGGTTTGATTCACGGCTGGGGTGCCTTCTGTATGAAGTCTGCATGTTCTCCATGCATTCGTGTGGGCTTTCTCCAGGTCCTCTGATTTCCTTCCTCCCACGTTACAAAGCCATGAGTCTGGAGCATTTCTCCTCAGGCCTCTGCTGAAAATTGGCTTTGTTCCAAGTTGGACTTTCCTGGTTCATCATCAGACCCCATTTTTTTCTACATGGGGTTGGGGTATCATGTTAACTGTCGCCATTTCTCTTGATTCAGTGCCACACTCCTGCCTTCTTCAACACTCATGCCTGATTGTCGCAGATCTTCTTTCACACAATCCATCCACCTCTTTGCTGGACATCCTCACTTCCTCTTACCTTCTTCCTGTTTGTCCCAAATCTTCTTCACCAGATTGTCTTCTGCTTTTCTACACATGTCCAAGCCACTGTAATCTGTTCTCTTTGATCTTTTCTGCAATTAGAGCTACTTTGGCTTCTGCTCTTATGTCCTCTTTTCTTTGTCGGTCCCATAGTGCGCATCCTGTCACCTTTCTCAGGCATTTAATTTCCATCACCTCTAGCTTTTTCAACTGTTCTGCCTTTACTTCTCAGGTTTATGTACCATACAGTAGTACTGGTCACACCACTGTCTTGTACACCTTACATTTCAGCTTTTTTGGCATTCTTGTGTCATAGACTACACCTGATACTCTATGCCAGTTGGCTATATCCCCTCTGATTCTAGCTTTGACCTCTTCATTCAGACTACCCTTCTCCTGAACTACTCCTCCCAGATACTTGAAGCTGTTTACCTGTTCCACTATCTTCCCATCTATCTCTATTCTCAGCTTCTTCTGATTTCCCCAGTTTGCTGCCATTACCACTGTCTTATCTGTGCTTAGTTTCATCCCATGTGCCTTCAGATTTGCATTCCATTCTCCTATTCTTTGCTGAAGTTCTAGCTCAGAGTCTGCCTGTACTGCCACATTGTCTGCATAGAGCAGCTTTGTTGATCTATCCCATCCAACCTGTTTGTTAATGTAATCCATCACCAGTATGAACAGCAGTGAGCTCAGAGCTGAACCCTGATGTACACCCTCTCCCACTGGGAACCCCTCTTTGAGGCCAAACACTGTTCGTACTTGAGTCATTGGGTCCTTGTAGATTGCCTGCACTAATTCTACCAATGTTTCTGGGACTTCAAACCACCACAGTACTGCCCAGATCAGCTTTCTTGGGACCTTGTCCTATGCTTTCTCCAAGTCTAGGAATGCCCATTTGGACTCTCTCCTCATCTCTAGCTTTTATTCAAGTATCTGTCTCAATGCAAACATCGGGTCAATTGTGCCGCATCCTGATCTGAAGCCAAACTGCTCATTTCCCATCTTATATTCTACTACACTGTGTATCCATGTATCAATCACCCTCTCCAGAACTTTCATGCAATGTGATAGGAGTTTGATGCCTCTGTACTGCCCACAGTTGTGGCTGTCCCCTTTGTTCTTGTACACTGGCACTAGTATGCTTATTCTCCAGTCATTTGGGATAGGCCTTTCTCTCCACACTGCTATTAGTACCCACAGGAGCCATTTCTCTTCTATCTCACCCAGCATCTTTATCATATCTGCTGTGACCTCATCTGACCCTGCCTTTATCCCTGACTTCACCTTATTTAGTGCTGTTCTTACTTCTTCTAGGGTGGGCTCCTCTTCTTCTCTCATCGTAGGCTGTTTCTGGGGCAGTTCAACTTCTGTGGGGTTTTCTTCATTCAGAAGCTGCTGGAAATGCTCCTTCCATCTGCCTTTGATGTCTTCTGGACTGTTGAGCAGGTTGTTCCTGGCATCTCTTATGAAAGCCGTCTGGCTGTCTTCTTTGTCTTTCTGTCTTTGCCTTGCAACCTGATATAGTTTATTTCCTGGTTAACAAATGTTAAATAAATAAAAACATTTGTTTACTGGGAAAGTCTGACTTGGTATGAAGAAACCCTCCAGATGCATGTCTTTGTAACATGGGAGGAAACTGGAGCACCTGGAGGAAACCCACAGGAATGCAGGGAGGACATGCAGACTCCACACAGAAGGCACCCCAGCTGAGAATTGAACTGGAAAAGCTTTTGGTGTGAGGTGACAATGAAACCACTGCACCACTGTGCCATCCAAAAATATGACATGGCATTGGACAGGAATTGAACCCAAGTCTCCTGTGTAGGAGGCAATAATGCTACCACTGAACCACCAATGCAAACAGCTAAAACTGAAGAAAACTTTTCTTCAGGTGATATCTTTGGGACAAACATACACTATATAGTTGTTGTACTTTCCTGAAGAACATAAGTGCAAACCTATTTTGTCTGCACTTTACAGAGAAAAGAATGACAGATCTTGTACATTTTTTCAATTACATAAGCAGAGTTCACATTTTACAGTCCTGCTACCTCATCACTTAATACAAGCGATTATATATATTTTTTTAATTTTATGTGCAGCTGGCTGATTTGTGGCAGTCTGAAAAAAAGTGTCAGATTAAGTATCTAAATTAATAAATTTAAGCACATTTAGGTAGCAGATGGAGATGATTTTGTTATATATACTAAACATTATTAGAGAGAGTATCACAATTTAATTGTTTAATGTTTTTAATCAAAGGGACTAAAATGAATGTATGTAAATCTATATGAATGTTAAATTCTTATCTAACTTTCTTGGATTTTCATGATGGAATATATACAGTTAGCTTAAACTTTCTATGTTGGAAATAGTTGCCAAGATGCTTTAAAAGCATATAACACTATTTATAAAAAAATAAAGACAGGATTCAAATCTTAATATCAAAATATTTTCCTCTGTTTGTTTCCATAAAATATACATAAAATGCCTGAATTACCTTTATAAGTATTCCCTGTATAGAATAGTTTTATTCTTCCTATATTTTTCAGATTTATGCAGCTTGAAGTTACTTAAAAAAATCTCCTGTGATTGGCTGTAAAATTTGTTAATTCAAATTCCTAGCTAGACTAATTAACATAAAAAGTGGACCTCCTAGGATCAAATAAATAAATTATGAAGGACAGGTGAAATATAAAGATCAAGATATAGTGGACGCTTTAAGAAATTATACAATATACCCTTATCATCATCTATAGACAGATATGAGGATTTTATACATAATATAAACTTTCCACAAATTACAGAAGATCAAAGGAAAATCTTAAAATCACCGTTACATTTAAAAGAGATAAAAGCTGCAATAAAGAAACTAAAATTAGGTAAATCCCCTGGGCCTGATGGATACACATTGGATTTTTATAAGCTATTCATGGAACCTATCTCCAAAGTGTTATTAAAAGTTTTCAACTATATAATACAATATGGTATAACAGACAAACACTTAAATAACTCCAAGACAGTGTTGGTTCCTAAACCGCATTCTGATCCAACAGATCCAACAAATTATAGACCAATAGCCCTCATAAACACTGATCTTAAGATATTAGCCCATGTTATAGCAAATGCCCCAGATTTGCCCTTACAGTAGATACAACTAACGCTTTTGATAGAGTAAACTTACACTTTTTCTTTAATATACTGCCTTTATATGGTTTTCCTCAAGAATTCATTAAAATGATCCAGGTTCTCTATCAGAAAGCTTCTACCACTATACAGGTAAATAAACTTATAACTAACCCTATACTCTTATCCAATGGTACAAGACAAGGATGTCCTCTTTCGCCATACCTATTTAATCTTTATCTAGAACCCCTCCTTCTGTTTATTTCACAAAAAAACTTTCATCATATTCCCAGAATCCACAATACAAATCTTATATACTCGGCCTTTGCTGATGACTTAAATATATACTTCCAACTCCCCACTACTGACCTCCCAAAAATACTTAAAGTTATTGATGAGTTCTCGGTATTTTCAAATTATAATTTAAATTTAAACAAGTCATACATATTTCCCCTCAATCCTATAGGGCATAAAGAATTGTACTTTCCTATGAGTGAGATCAAAATAAATTACCAGATAAAATATCTAGGAATAATATTTACTTCAGACTTCAAAGATATTATAAATAATAACCTACTAACTACATGGACTAGTATTCAAAACGATATGGATAGATGGAAGAACATTAATATGTCTCTACTGTCAAAAGCTAGTGTTATCAAGATGAATTTTCTACCAAGAATACTCTTTCAGTTAAATGCTACCTTTTCAAATATTCCCCAAAACTTCTTCCTTGCCATGGAAAAAGCTATATCAAGATTCTTATGGTATCCCAAACCTACCAGAATTAAATATGCAAAACTTGTACTCGCCAAAGATAAGGGGGGATTGGGGTTACCTGATTTTAAGCTTTACTATAGTATAATTACTGTATACAGACTAATACAAATAATAAACTATGACTCATATATAAATACTTGGAAACCCCAGTGGACCAAAATCTGGTATGAACTGTTGAAATCTCTTGGCTGTAATATCAAATTCTTACCATTCTTGAATTTATACCTGGCTAGCATATACACGAAGAATTTACACCCACTAATTAAAAACATGATTCTTATAACACAGAAACTATTTAAAACATTGCAATTAGCTGACGCTTTTGCCCTTATACAACCATTACACCTAAATCCTAATTTTCTAATAAATAGTAAACCAGTAAATCTAACAAACTACCCCCTGATAAAAGATTACACAATATGGGATATATACCAATGGAAATACTCTAACACGGGGCAAATGAGACTTGAACTCAAACTTCCTATGAAATATAGTATTATCCTTAACCAACTTCATCATCTTATAAATGCTAAATTCTCACAAATACACACTGACTTACACAACATTGATTTAGTTGAATTAATACTTGAAAATATTGCGATTAAAGGGAAAACAATTTCTAGGACTTAAAAAATTGTAATGAGTGCAAAACATCAGAATTCTTTATTATTTTCAAACTATTGGCAAACGAAAAATCAATCACTGACTGAAGAAAATAAGAAACTAGCCATTGAAAATACGATCAAATTCATTCCTTTCAAGAAGCTGTTATATACACAAATTATGGTAAATAACAATCTATATTATACCTTATCTAAATTAAATAAATTCAATCCTAACTTTTCACCTATATGTCCCCATTGTCCGGATCAAGCAGCTGATATTTTACATGTCATATGGAACTGTACTAAGATACACAACTTATGGTGTTCCTTGAGAGTAAGATTAGAGAAGATGGGATATGAAAAATCAACCCTTACTTGGGAGACAGCTATATTGTACATTAATATCAATCAACTCCCAAAAATATTAAAACATGTCTTTATTACTATGTGTGCCCTTATTAAATTCTTTATTACAAAGAATTGGAATGTCATGTCACCAATTACATGGGAAAATTTTAGCAATCTTGCTATCAAATATATCTCATCTCACACATTAATTTATTCAAAAACAAAAAACAAACGCTATTACCAAAAATATTGGGGTTAATTGCTAGATATAATTCTTGACAAATAAAATTTACCTACAAATTGTCATGAAAAGCTAACCTTTAAATAAGAAATTAATGTAGTATAACCAGTCTTTCTTGCATCTTCTCCCTTTTCTTAGTATATGTGTAACTAGATATTTCCCCTAAACATACAAATAAATGGTCAAATTTCTATTTTTACTTTATATATAGACTATCCCCATTCTAACTATCCCTTATGAGACC
This sequence comes from Protopterus annectens, assembly GCF_019279795.1. Classification (NCBI taxonomy): domain Eukaryota; kingdom Metazoa; phylum Chordata; order Ceratodontiformes; family Protopteridae; genus Protopterus; species Protopterus annectens. Next base: position 8,501,532 of record NC_056741.1, read on the forward strand.
GAATGAACATAAGAATTCTCATACTTTACTTGATGTAGTGACTTCTTGTGTATATATTGTATATATATATATATATATATATATATATATATATATATATATATATATATATATATATATATTTTTTTTCTCTCGGAATGAGATTGCTGTCTGTTTTCTTTAGAAAGGTATTTGTATTGTTTATTTGTGTTTTTGAGTTACCGTATTGTTGTTATTATTTGAAAAAAGAAAATTGAAATAAAGAGATTTTGGAAAAAAAATTAATTTGTTAATTCATTTTTTCTATCACTACCTAATCCTTATCATTATGTTTTATCTCAGATATTTTAAAATGTGTCTTTCCTAATTTCCAGTTTCTCCAAATATTTAAAAATAATTAATTCAGTTTACAGGAATATATCACATTCGGGATATGATTAAATTTCATAAAAAAGTATTGCTTTGTTCTTTGATATTTGCTGTCGAGTACTTTTCTTAACACCCCCAGTGACTCAGAATTGCATAGGTTCATAGGTTCATAGGTGTGCACTAGGCTAATGGCTCTGGAGCCTTTACAAGCCTAGCCCATAGGATTACTCTGGCAATGTGCCACCCGACCTTAGTTTCCAGTGCCTCTGTCAAGTAGAGCCACTGGAGTGATCCCCAAGGTGAATTTTCTATTTCCATTCACTCATCAAGATTTCTCTTGAAGAGGGCCAGTGAAGTGCTCTGTTTGACATGTATGGGAATTCTATTCCATAGCATGGGCAGTTTCTGGGTTATGAACCTGCCCCTCCAGCATGTTCTGTTGATTGTGGTAATGAGGTTGAGGTCTCTGGATCGTGTGGTGTGGAGGGATTGGGATTTCTTTAGATGTATCATTTCAAACAGAGCTGGGTCAGACATGGCTTTATAAGTCAAGCAGAGATCGTATCTAAGTAGGCGATATGAGACAGAGAATAGTTGGAGGTTTTTGAGTCTGTCCATCTAGGGCAAGTGTTTAATGTCTAGGATCCGCTTTGTGAGGTACTTTTGCGGCCTCTCCAGTTGTTGCAGGTGTCTAGTGAGGTACATGCCAAATGGGGCATTGTACTCGATGACTGGCCTAATGAGGGAAGAGCAGAGAGAGACAATGACCTCTTTCTTCCTGGATGCAAAACCCTTTGTAATGAGAAGTGTCACACAGAAGGACTTTCTGACCACAGTGGCAGTGTGGTGGTCAAAAGAGAGGTTGCTGTCAGCCTGTTTTCCCAGATCTCTTATAATACCTTCTGTGTGCAGTGGACTAACATCAATGAGGTAGTTCATGGTAACTGGGTTTTTCCCAAAGGGGATGACACATTTTTTGGCATTGAGCTTAAGGTCATGGTTCTGACACCAGCCGTTGGTCTCAGTGAGGCCTTTCTGTAGGATGTCAACATCACTTGAGGAGTTTATAATGCCTCCCAACTTGCAATCATCTGTGAACTTTGTCAGCCAGAGTCCCTTCATGTTGGACTGGGCTTCTGAGAAGTAGATACTAAACAGGAGAGGACCCAGGACCGATCCCTCTGGGACTCCACTTGTGACTGGCTGGCAGTCTGACTTGGAGTCATCTACTTTCACACTGTGGGTTCTGTGAGCCAGTTTGCAGTCCACCTAGGCTTGATGCCTAGCTTAGTGAGTTGTTCTATGATTCCTGAGTGGAGAATGGCATTAAAGGCCTTGGCCAGATCAAGGTAGGCTGTACGAACCACCTTGCCTTCATCCACAGTTCTGGCGATTAATTCAGAGAAGTCGACCAAGTGTTTCTACAGTTCATTTTGTGCTACCTGTATTGCTAACATATTCAAGCATGCTTATAAATTCTTTTTTATTAACCCAGTTGCTCTTATTATTAGAACTATCTAGTTGTCCTTATTCAACATTGCTCAGGTTTCTGCTTGCATATTGATATTTTATAACTTTGCATGTCTCAGTATGCAGGATATTGTAGCTACTAGATGTGGCTATTTCAGCTGCAATATGTGGTTTTCTTCTTTCTTCCTTTTTTGTTTGCTGGCGTTGGATGTTCCCAAATGAAAAGTCTTCTTCATTTTCAGAATTTTTTGTGGTTTATGTTTCCAATGTTTCTCAGTTACTTGTCCATTGTATCATTTACATAAACCACACTCTATAATAGTCTTAACTCATTATTGGGGTTTCCAGTAAAGCGATCCTCAGACATAATTATATCACAACCAGCAATAAGATATATAACTACTTTTAGCACTAGATGGCTAACCTGCATTTGTCTTTATTGCCCACTTTTTATACAGATTTTGTAAATTCATCATATATGCTTTCCACTGTCTTGATATGTTATTATTGAACTTTCATTTTTTTTTTGTTTAAATTCCCTTCTTTTTAGCCATTCATGCATCAGGTCTTGATCAACATCTGGTTGTTCCAACACTTCTTTATATTTCTTTTATAAATGTGAGCTTTCCATTTTACCCAGTCTTAATATATTTTTTGTTTTTTTAGCATTTTTTTTTTGCTAACTGTTTTCTGTCCACTCCTGGTTTTAATTCCCCACCCACTCCTTTCCAAATGATCCTGTTAGTCTGAGTAGGCTATCATTTTAGAATTATATTCTTTGTAGCTTAGAATTTTTATGATGTTTGTATCTGATGATGACAGCAGATGCATGTAGCCCCACAATCACAGACCTATACATGCAGTCAATATCATGAACATGCCCAACTGTTTCAGATGATATATAATGTTGTCATATGCTGTTTTTATATATCAATTGATAATTATGAATTAGCTTTCTTGTTCTCTAATGCAGTCCCTTACCTGTCTATGAGGTAGCAAGACAAGTTTGCTTAAGTCAAAAAACTGCAGTTGAATGGGCCCTCTTGAATAAGCCACAGTTATATATTTCCAGGTAATATGTTTTTATGTTGAACAAATTGAATTTCTTTATTCTTCTTAGCTTCTTCCTTAAAAGACAGTAAATCTATTTATATTTTCATTGAGGAGGCTTTATTTTTCCCAAATTATTAATCTAACCTCCAACCAGTTGGTATAACTATATTGATTTTCCATCGCATCATTATACATTTCTATTCATTTTTTATTAGAATTTTATTCAGATATGATTATGGAAGAGATGTCAACTAATTTACTAAACAATTCAAGGAAAGACCAATCTAAAATATATGATAATAATAAAAAATGAATACACAAACCAGCCATGTAAATATAAATAGGAGAATGCTTTGAATATTCTGTTTTCAGGCAATGGCTGGATGATTATTTATAAAAGACAAATATCTCAATAAAATAGGGAAATTCAGATTAAAATTATTTATGAGATGCACTATTCCCTTGAATGACCACATTTAATGAATTATTTAGTATCTTCAAAATACTGGCCTTGTAGCTAAGATGAATCAAACTTGTTGTGCTGTTGGAGGGGATGCCCTCAGTACATGACTGGTGAGCTTTGTTTATTTAATCAAATTAAGCACTTAGATATTCCTATGGACACGGTTACATTACTATCAGATATTTTACAAGACCGCCCTCTCAATGTCTTAGATGTATAAATTAAAGTTGTATCTAAGCCCATTAGAAAGATTTTCCTGTGCCTCTCTTTACTTTAAAATGATTAGTGGAAAACATGTATGACATTTCTTAAAGCTCAGTCATCAAATATTATACTTGTTTCAAAGGATGTTCTCATTAAATAATTTTGGTAGTGGCTTATCCACATATTTATTCACATTTTTAATAATTTGGTGTGGTTTTTCCCATTTTTTTCTATTTCATTTCTTTTTCCTTCATAGTTTCTTCTTTTATATTTTATGAATGTGATGAAGTTAAGCCATATACACTTTCATTTTGTGAAAAATCATTATATATTTAATTAAATTATAAATATATGAAAATTAGATCCACAACATTGTTGTTGGCATTTCTCACCCCCAAGTTTTGTGACCACTTGATGTACAATTGTAGTGTACATATCTGAAACATGCATATTAATATTCTGACATGGGATATACAGAATTCAAATCTGCTATGGCTGCATACAACATTTTTAGTTAAGCAAAAGTCATGTTTTAGAAAACAAGTCGCATAACTTTTCTTTGTTACAAAACATTCAAAGCATCAGACATGAAAGATATGGGGACAGATTCCAAAAGAGTTGCCAACAGTGTAAGCCTACCCTGGTTCTGAAACACTTGCTTTCAGTGCAAGTGAGTCACTTCATATAAAGATGCTTACACTGGAGCAGATTCCAAGAGCTGCTCTCTGTGTAAATAGTCATTTGCACTAAAAGCAGACTTTTGGCTTTAGGTCCATGATATTCTTACTGCTACACTATTCCCAACTCTTGATGTCCTAATTGACGACATTTGTTACCCTAATATATCCCAACATATGTCGCATTCTTTTCAACTTTATGGTCATCTGTGATCTGCTTTTCTAGATTAGTTTACCTGAAATTAATAATATGCAGTTTTTAATTAATATTAAGTATATATTTTAATTGTAAATTATTGTACAGTGTAGAAGGTTTACTATTGTTTTATCTATTTTCTTTAAATGCTTTTTGTTTACAGTTATTAATGTTCAGATTATTGCTTTGAATGTTACCATTTCATTTTCAGTCTCTAAGTGTTGTATGTATGTATTCTTTTATTAATAAAGACAATTTTGCTGAAAAAAATCAGGCAATATTTCTGGTTATTGGCTGGTTATTTCCTGTTCCTTTAATTCTTCCTATAACTGACAGGTGTTTTGGGATGTGGTTCTTACTGTTTAAGTGAAGTATGGCATGTTAGGTTAAGCTAGGCTCTCTATTAAAATGTCAGCAGTCAAAATGCCGATTGCCAACAAACTGAAAAAAAAATAGACTAAAAACACAGGAGAAGGACAAATCTCAAAAATCTCATTTCCTTCAAACTTCTTTTTTGCAGGGAGAGCAACACCCCCCCCCCCTGCACCCCTCCATGTAGTGGGCAAGCTTCCCACACACGCTAAACTTATATATACTAAGTCTGAGATCACCATACCTCAGAGAAAAGGGAATATTCTGAGAAATGGCATCTGATATTTGGTATATATAAGTCTGTTCTTTCAACCATCCATTCTCCATATTTTGGGGCTCAGTGTAGCAGGTCCCAGCATTTCAAATGGTTACCATCAATCTATCTAACTTTAATGCATTTCTATAGCCCTTACTGTCCTACAATTTGGTCATATAAGTCTAGATCAAATAAATAGTAAATCATAGAGAATAATAGGATTATCCCTTCAAAAGTATTATATTATGACATTTTTTCACAATCACGTTACAGATTTTTATGTCCCTAAGAAATTACCATATTTTCCACAATTAGAACATTTTGTGCCCTGTTGGCCTTCCCTGCTTCCTTTTGTGTTATCTGCTGCTCTGTTTTCTCACTCACCCCTTGAATTTCCATGCATTTCCATTTATTTTCTAAATGCTGTTCTTTTTTTATTTATCCTTTACTGTCTCCTCCTTCTCCGAGAACCACAGTAGTTCTTCCCTATTTCTGCTGATTGAATTACATAAAGTTTTACTCCTTTGTGATGGAAGTTTTGATATTTCCCTCTGTACTTTTTCCACTCTTTCTTTTACACCTTTACTTGCTGGTTTGTTTTTAATAAAGTACTTTTCCATTTTGTCAAAGTCAGCCCATCTGAAGGCCTGTCCTATTACCGTGGTGTGCCCTGAATTTTTGCCTGTGAATCATGCCTTATTATGGTCACTAACTTATCTGTTATACATAATTCTCCATCCTGTTTTAGAGAATCAGATATGAGTTCATTTAATTTTACTTCTAACAAAAAATTTGAGTCTGATTACATTTAGGATGTTATGTATGACTTGTCACCACTAAGCGGCAGTGTGTGTCAGTTACATCACATGTCACATATTCAGGACACAATCAGCAGGCTTTTTTTTCAGTTATATGCGGCCTTGGTTGAATCCGATCAAAATGTGAATTCTGTATAGATATAAGGAGCAGATAGGATTAACAATGGTACAACTGATTGTGTGCTACGCCTCAAAAGGTTCAAAAAGAAAGATACTTTACTTAGCCAAATTATGTGGGGAATTTTTGGGAGTGTATAGGCTAAAACATATGATAAAACATATGATAAAACCAGCTTTAAGTATGGTTATAAGAGATAAACTGCTTTGTGGAAGATTTATGAAAAAGGCTGTAGGGGTGGGATTTGAAAGCCTGGAATACCAGTCATATATATGTTTGATAGACTTTGATATAAGAGTTATAAAGCAGAGACCAGACAGCTAAATAAGGCTAGGGAGGTTATTCTATAGAAATCAATTATTTATTTTTTATATTTATATATATATATATATATATATATATATATATATATATATATATATATATATATATATATATATATATATATGGGTCCACTTTGTAATTTTGAAATACTGAAATTACGAATTTCAGTATTTTGAAATCAAAAAGCCGAAACCAAAAGCACAACTCACAAATCCGAAAACACACAACCGCGAAATTCAAAATCCTAAATCTAAGCTACTCATACAGTACACACATAAACAAACACAAAACTCCTCCCCACAATCAAACAAATGCATCTAAACTACATATAAGCCCCTCATGTGGGGGGCTGCACCCACCACACCCCCTACTTATATATTCTAACTCTGAGATCGCACAAACAGAAAAACAAATGAAACTCACACACACACACACATCTTACAGTCCCTCACATACACACATCACAGTCACAACACACACTTACGTACACTAAAGCCCCTAACCAACATAGTTACACACACAAACTTACCTAAATTAAACCCAAACATCCACACACTGCACCAACGAAAGTAGAAATTCAAAATCTCCATACTTCGGGATTTTGAATTTTGTGCTTCTGCCGGTTTCGGAACTTTGAATATTCGGCTTTGTGATTTTGAAATACTGAAATTCGGGATTTCAGTATTTTGAAATTACAAAATGGACCCGTATATATATATATATATATATATATATATATATATATATATATATATATATATATATATATATATAGATATACAAAGTCTGATGTACACTAAATTACCAGTGAATGTGGCAATAGGGTATAAGGCTGAGAGCAGAATAATATCGTCAGAAAAGCGATGTGCAGTAGAACCAACTATGTATCACATTGTTCTTTATTATTCATGGATTTCAAGGGTTTAAGCACTCAGCTGCAAAGAAATTTTATTGTGATGAGTTAAATCATTTGACTATGTAACATGTTCTATTGCCATTAACAAGATTTTATACATATAGTAAGGCTGATGCATTCAGAACAATGCAAATAAATAAATAAACATGTTGCTGCTGTGACACTATGACGGTGTACCGTATACGGAAGGCAGGGTAGATGAAGTAGAATGGGGTAAGTGAACTTTTAAAAGGGTTGCTAGAGAAGAAGTAGATTGATATGTCTCTTATTTGTTCGAACACATGTATTTTTTGAACAATAGTTTGATATTTTGTTCTTTTTGATAGGATGAATATAAGATGAAAAATCTCACTATTTGATTTTTTTCTAAATTATTTATTAAGTCTCCTCTATTTATTTTTTCATTAATAGCCTTGTGGCCTTTTAGAGCCACCTGAGCAAATCCAAATTCTGGTAGATTAGACTTTGGTTTAATACCTTAACCAAAGCCCAGAGTTTAGGAGTGCAGTACCTCATTCCCCTAACAGTACACTACACTACACTACACTGTCTGTAATGGAAGTTAAATCCATGCAGTTGCTGTGGGGATAGAATCCATAGCCTTCTGACCCCCCCAATGTCACAGAAAATACACTGTAACTACACACAAATACCTTCAGAATTCTATGGTGGAGAGGGTACTTAGTCATCTCTGCCATTGTATTACAAATTGTATACATAATCATCTTTAGTTGTATTTTGCTACATACAGATTTTATTGGTTGAATGACTGCATGATTGTTTTAAATATATTTTGTGTATAATATATTTACAGAAACGTTCAGTGCAATTTTTGGTTTACTATTAAAACATCAAACATCAGAACGTAAACCTATCAAAAATGCAGTTTACATGTTCGATGTGGAGTTCCAGTTTGGTGAATGCATAGCTCAATGAAACTTTATAGATCACTCAGATATTTGTATAAAAGTGTGTGTGTGTGTGTGTGTGTGTGTGTGTGTGTGTGTGTGTGTGTGTGTGTGTGTGTGTGTGTGTGTGTGTGTGTGTGGGTGTGTGTGTGCATGCGTGTGCACGCATGCATGTGGGTGTTTGTACTTGTATATACTTTTTTATTCTTAATGAACAAACAAATGCAAACAACAACTGCCTGACAAAAGATGTCAGAAGGAGAGTGTCAAGGCGCAGAGGTTCTTTTAGCGTACAGTTAAGTACACTAAGTGATATTTTATGCATATGTCCTTTAATGCTTCTGTAAATAAGTAAGAAATATGCCATAATTATTCTTTAAAGTAAGCATTAACATCTTTAAAACAAAATAAATGTTAATAACTGTAAATGTTGCTCACTTCACAACCAGCTACAACATTATGGATGAGTCATTCAAATGTTTTTATTTGCAAAGACAGAAATGATTTCATTCATTTTCAGTTATTCTTATTTTCTGCACTAAAATATTCTAAAAATGATAATATACCTACTTCAGAAGCAACAAAGAGAGGTGAACAGAATGTGTATTACTACTACTACTAAATATAGACAATTATAGCCATAATTTTCAAAATTCATCCCTCTCCCCTGTCTCAGCTATTTTTAAAATACCATAAATGTTGCTGACTAGTTTATCAAATGTCTCATTTGTAATAGGTGCTCATTACATGGGCCCAAATACCTGAATGCTAAAATAATCATAGCATAGTGTCATAATTCCCAAAATTAAATCCATTTGTTAAAATGAAACCTAAACCTTAAATGCATTGATGGAACACATGCTGTATAGTCCAGCTTTTTGTGAGACTGGAAAGGTCTGCTAAAACCCATCAGTCATGTTTCTTTTTTCTTTTTTTGGTATGAAGTTCAAGAACAAAAGGCAATTAAGTAACAAGTCATTGTGCACTTTTAATATGGGAAATGACGGACTTCATGCCCAGGCCTGAAGGCTTGAGGTAGGTTACTTTAACTACTGGGCACACAGTTAAATCAATAACAAACTGAGAAAGCTAGAAGTGCAAAGAAGTCTGTCTTTCTTTAGTTTACATCTCAAAAACAGTGATTTAGCCAGTTTACAGATGTTTTTTTTCTCCTGAATAATTATAAAAATGCTTTAAAAGTCCTGAATACTTATTTGGAGTGTGTAATGTGGAACTGTGAAGGTTAAAAAGAAAATAGCTTCATAGTGCAAGAAAACACCCTTTCTAAAATGTATATTTTATCGTTCAACTACAACTGTATTTTAAGATATTTGTCAGCTTATCTAAATAACTGAACCATCATGTTTGCTGCAAGAAAGATGGCAGATTTGCATTCTGGACACATGGGTTAATTTACTGCAGAAATAACTGTAGACCTACTGTAAGTGGGACGAAAGTGGCTCAGCAGGTGTATTTACATATCTCTGTTTGAAGCTATAATAACATGACATGCTCATACATATGACCTTCTGATTTAAAGTTGCATTCTAGAACTGTAAAAACTAGTTTTGTTCTACCATTTTAGGATTTCACTGCTCTTTCTTTGAATAATTATTTGTTAACTTGACAATAAAGCTGTGACACCCTCGCATTTCAGAATAGATTCTAATATTTCTAGCACAGTTTTTTGATTCAAAAGAGCATTATTCTGCTGAGATGTTGCTCGCAATGGAAGTGCACACTCTAATCTCTTTATAAACTAGAAATAAACAGTATCATTTTCAGAGGCTGTGATAAATGTTATTTATGTGAATATTCCATTTGTGTATTTATGCATCTTCAGTTTCAAGTTTCTGTCTCTGAAACCAAACAACATCTCTATGGTAGGTAAAGTAACAAGTCAGAATGACTTTTCTCTTGGGCATTATTGTTGTCTGTTGTACTTCACCAGTCAGTGTATATTGCTGAATGAGAATGCGTTTTCTTTTGTGGCGTCTTTCCTGCTTATAACGGTTAACTATAAGTTAAAAACACTAGCCTACAAGTAAAAGATTGATAGCTTTTAATATAGCATCATAATGAATTAAGTTAATTTCTTCTATCTGGCAGGGGTAGTCATAATGTACAGGTGTGCTGATTTACACATGAGTTTAGAACTATTCCGCTGGCACTTGTGGTCCCCAATTTTAACAGAAATATTTGTAGCACAGCTCTTGTATTGGCACAGAATTTCCTGTTGAAGCCGATTTGTCTAAACAAGTCAGATGTCTCAGAAGGTTTCTCAAAAGCATTAGTTGTATGTCCGGCTAAATTTCTACATGCTTGGGGTTCTCATAATTTCATTTCTTGTTTATTGCCAATACACTGGTATTTGGACTTTGCATGTTAGGACTTGTTTTTCCTAATTACACATCTTTTTATGTTGATTCTGTATTTTACATTATGGGGTTGGGAGGGTGGCTTAATGGCTAAGGTGTTTGCTTTACAAACACAAGGTGCAGGGTTTGAGTTTCACAAGGAATAATTGGCTAGGCTTAAAATAGCTCGCAAGGGCAGTTAATTTAGTACTAAACTATGAACCTATAAACCTATATGCTTACTGCTACTCATTGAACCTGGGTTGTAGTCAAAAAGAGTCCATGGGGAGCCCACCTACCTGATGAACAGATAACACAGTAATCGATCAATAAGTCTGCTTTGAAAAATCCTTAAACAATTGTCTGTTGCCCTTATTTATAGAAATAAAAGTTAATTCTGTGGAGAGGAAGAACTTCATTATATTTGTTGCTGTGTGACAGGATGGCTGACTTCAGATGATGAATGTGATTAAGGCACATACACATATCTGTTTTGCAATGAGTATCTAATATGAAACCTTCTCAAATCTTTTATACAGAAAATTTTATTTTTATGCAAAGGGCAGGAAGACAGCCTTTAAACTGCTTTTAATGCATGTCTTAGTGACCTGGCTTAGACCGACCTATAAGAGGAAACAGATTACAACTTTCTGTCTGAATAATTCATGACAGTATGTGTACTCTGCAGCTCTGGTAGAATGGAAAAATGTTTCATGCAACTATTTATGCATTTGTCTAGCATTTTCATCTCACTTTGTGTAACTTTCTCTGCTGTTGTAGTATAATAAAACTGATTTGTCTACAATTTCCTTCTGCAATAAGAATACAAGTTTTGCTTGCTCATATCTCTCATAACCAAGCTCATCCTTTCTTCTTAGTAAAAGTCCTTGAGGTCATTCCTATAATGTTTCAAGACAGAATTTAAATTCTACAAAATAATACCCTTCTTCTTGTAAGTTTTCTGTATCATTTTGGTTCCATTTCTTTGTAAGACTATGTATTTTCAAGCTCATATGAGTAACAAGCAGTTTTATTAAAATGCACAGCAATTAATTTTAAGTGATGGACTAACACCAGTTGCAATCGGTGAGCTAAAGCTCTGTACTTTGTAAAATTATGAACAGATTCTTTGAAATGCCCAATATACCATTCCATTTTTTTACCACATTGCTACTATGGCTATTCATCTTTTACTGGATATCGGAAGTCATGTGATCACACTCCATATGGCATGTCCAAGCGTGGATGCTGTCAGGAAAAAAATATCAAAGAAAGGCACTGACCTAAAGAATAAACTGAGATGAGAGCAAATAATCTATATATAAAGCATAAACATAATCTTTTTTGAATCACAGGGCACAACCTTTGCCAGCATACACAGTAATAATACTGCATAATCCGCTACTGGCAAAGTTGCATCACTTTCTTTATGAAGATCTAACAGAGACACAGACAGGAAAAAGTGGAGAAATGTCTATTAGGTTGCAAAATAAGGCATTTAAATATGGCATGGTGTGGTTTTATAAATGGTTTCTACAGTACTATATTTGCATTACATTTGCACTATGCACATCAAGCCTACTGAGTAATGTTTGGCAAAGTTTTTTTTTAAATATTACATTGTTTTCTCTGTCTCTCCCTCTCTCTCTCTATTCCTGTTTTTTTTTTTTGAGTTCTAAAGGTTCTAGGCTAAGACAGAATGAAAGCCTTATTTCTTTAATTGCATAATGAACTGAAAACTAGTTGTAGTATTTCTGTTGCATTCTGATGCTTGGTGGTTCTTGAATTGTCTGCCTTCTTGATAATTTAATTTTAAAAGAGCTTCATCTGCTCTCATAGTCACTCGTACTGTCTGTAATTACACGATCATATTGTGAAGACCTTTTGATTAACTAATTAAACTTCACTTGTTTTCCCTACACTTATTAATCGCATTCCAATACTAATAGCTTTAAGATTTTTAACATACATTTATAATCTTAACCTAGCCACTGGGGATGCACAAGCCAGTGAATTTCTTCATGCCGGTCCCAAGCTTGGATAAATGGGGAAGGTTACGTCAGGAAGGGCATCCGGTGTAACACCTCTGCCAAATGACATATGCAGACAACAATACAGATTTCCATACCGGTTCTGTCGAGGCCCAGGTTAACAACGACTGCCACCAGTACTGTTAGCCAACAGGGTACTGGTGGAAATTGGGCTAATGTTGGCCAAAGGAGGAAGGCATGCCCAAAGGCAGGAAGAGAGGAGGAAGGTTAGGAATGTAGTAGTGAGGGTAGGAACTTTGAATGTTGACAGTATGACTGGTATAGGGAGAGAGCTAACTGATATGATGGAGAGAAGGAAGGTTGATATATTGTGCATGCAAGAGACCAGATGGAAGGGGAGTAAGGCCAAGTGTATAGGAGGTGGGTTCAAATTGTTCTATCATGGTGTGTATGGCAAGAAAATGGGGGAGGGGCTATCCTGAAGGAACAGTATGCCAAGAGTGTTTTGGAGGTGAAAAGAGTATCGGAAAGAGTGATGTTTATGAAGCTGGAAATTGATGGTGTAATGATGAATGTTGTTAGTGCATATGCTCCACAAGTTGGGTGTGCGATGCATGAAAAAGAAAAGTTTTGGAGTGAGTTGGATGAAGTGGTGGTGAGTGTACCCAAGGGTGAGAGACTGGTGATTGGAGTGTATTTCAATGGGCATGTTGGTGAAGGGAACAGAGGGGATGAGTAAGTGATGGGTAGGTATGATGCTAAGGAGAAGAATGCAGAAGGTCAGATGACAGTGGATTTTGCAAAAAGGATGGCCATGGCTGTGGTGAGTATGTATTTTAAGAAGAGGGAGGAGCATATGGTGATGTACAAAAGTGGAGGAAGATGCACACAGGTGGATTATATTCTATGTTGGTGTGACATCTGGACAGAGGAAGGAGGCCAAGGAGACCTGGTGGTGGAATGAGGAAGTACAGGAGAGTTTACAGAGGAAGAGGTTAGTGGAGAATAAGTGGGATTGTCAGAGAGATGAAGAAAGTAGACAGGAGTATAAGGAGATGAGGTGCATGGCAAAGAGAGAGGTGGTGAAGGCTAAGGATAAGGCATATGAAGAGTTGTATGAGAGGTTGGACACTAAGGAAGGAGAAAAGGACCTGTACCGATTGGCTAGAAAGAGGGACTGAGCTGGGAAAGATGTGCAACAGGTAAAGGTGATAAAGGATAGTGAGGGAAATGTACTCACAAGAGAGGAGAGTGTGTTGAGTAGATGGAAAGAATACTATGAGGGGCTGATGAATGAAGAGAATGAGAGAGAGAGAAGGTTGGATGATGTTGGGATAGTGAATCAGAAAGTGAAACAGATTAGCAAGGATGAAATAGGGACGGCTATGAAGAGAATGAAGAATGGAAAGGCTGTTGGCCCAGATGACATACCAGTGGAAGCATGGATGTGTTTAGGAGAAATGGCAGTGGAGTTTTTAACCAGATTGTTTAATGAAATCTTGGAAAGTCAGAGGATCCCTGAGGAGTGGAGAAAAAGTGTTTTGGTACCTATCTTTATGAATAAGGGTGATGTGCAGAGCTGTAGTAAATCAGTCACAGCTTGAAGTTATGGGAAAGAGTAGTGGAAGCTAGGTTAAGAAGGGTGGTGATGATTAGTGATCAGCAGTATGGTTTCATGCTGGGAAAGAGCACTACAGATGCGATGTTTGCTCTGAGAGTGTTAATGGAGAAATATAGAGAAGGTCAGAAGGAGTTGCATTGTGTCTTTGTGGACTTAGAGAAAGCATATGACAAGGTGCCTAGAGAAGAGTTGTGGTATTGTATGAGGAAGTCAGGAGTGGCAGAGAAGTATGTAAGAGTGGAAGAGTGGTACAGGATATGTGCAAGGGTAGTATGACATTGGTGAGGTCTGTGGTGGGAGTGACAGATCCATTTAAGGTGGAGGAGGGATTACATCAAGGATCATCTCTGAGCCCTTTCTTATTTGCAGTGGTGATGGACAGGTTGACAGATGAGATCAGACAGGAGGCACCATGGACTACGATGTTTACAGGTGACATTGTGATATGTAGTTAGAGTAGGGAACACATTGAGAAGACCCTGGAGAGATGGGGATATGCTCTAGAGAGGAGAGGAATGAAGGTCAGCAGGACTAAGACAGAATATGTGTGTGTGAATGAGAGGGAGGATAGAGGAATGGTAAGGATGCAGGGAGTAGAGTTGACGGAGGTGGATGAGTTTAAGTACTTGCGATCAACAGCTCAGAGTAATGGTGAGTGAGGAAGAGAGGTGAAGAAGAGAGTACAGGCAGGGTGGAATGGGTGGAGAAGAGTGTCAGGAGTGATTTGTGACAAACAGGTACCAGTAAGAATGAAAGTGAAGGTCTACAAGAGGGTAGTGAGACCAGCTATGTTATATGGGTTGGAGATGGTGGCATTGACAAAAAGGCAAAAGTCAGAGCTGGATGTGGCAGAGTTAAAAATGTTAAGGTTTGGACTGGGTGTGATGAGGATGGACAGGATTAGGAATCAGTATATTAGAGGGTTTGGAGAGAAAGCCAGAGAGGTGAGATTGCATTGGTTTGGGCATGTGCTGAGGAGGGATGCTGGGTATATTGGGAAAACGATGCTAAGGATGAAGCTGCCAGGTAAGAGGAAAAGAGGGAGGCCTAAGATGAGGTTTATGGATGTGGTGAGAGAGGACATGCAGGTGGTTAGTGTGACAGAGCAAGACGCAGAGGACAGGAAGAAATGGAAACAGATGATCCGCTGTGGCGAGTGGCAACCCCTAAAGGGAATAGCCGAAAGAGAAGAAGAAGCATACATTTATAATCTTCATTTAGTACCAGTACCAAGTATTTTCAGACAAATTAGCTGCAAACACATTGCTAACAGCTGGATTATATTCACACTCCACTTAAGAACACTCTGGAACCTAAAAGACTTTAAATGCCAACCGAAGCAACACCTGATGAGTAAACTGGTAGTAATATAGCTATATGAATTCATGCTGTGACTCTCTACTGCACAAAACCTAATGTACTATTATCACAACTATACACTCCTCTCATCTCCTTTATCTTCTTAATGCCTCTCCCTCCCTCCTTTCTTTGGGCTGCCTGAACTCTTTATCACATCTTCCTATGTCCGAGATTGTGAGCAAGTCTTTTTAGTAACAAATATTCTTAATGTAAAATCTGACAATCTATGCAAAGTGATATTGCACTGCAGTTTAAAAAAACCTTCATATTCAATCCATGCAACTGTCATTTTTAACTGAAACTGTTTGTAAATGTATTTATTTATTTTATTTTACATTTGATTAATGGGTAATGTCCGACTGCACCAGAAGCCCATTTTCAGAGGAAACCCAGAGAGAAAAGCTCCAGAAACTTTAAATTAGTGAGACAGTGTAAATAACAGCAAATAAGTAAAAGTACATATTTCAAAATAAGTGAAATACAGAAACAATGGAGTTACAGTAAAAATAAACTTATCCTGGGATAGTGGAGGAGCACAGACAGTGATTAGTAAAGTGTTCTTTTAGGTGTAGCTTGAAATTTGTTTCAAAATTTGTTGTTGGTGTTGTTTAGGATGTGTTGGGTTAATTGATTCCAGGTTTTGGATATTTTTTTAGAATACAGGGAATCACCATAGCTATTGTGAGATTTAGTAACCTTTAGAAGCAGTTTATCAAAGAGCCCTAGAGTCTGTTTCAATCTGGATAGCTAGACCATAAATATTATCATGGAACTTAGAACATGTGAAGACAATTACCAAAAGTTCATTCTCAATTTGAGCACAATGCATTTCACTTTGGGTAAGAGTTTGAGATGCATAGGAAACAGGTCTGTCTTCTTGGAGAATTACTGCACCCAAACCAAACTTTGAAGCATTGCAAGAAAGAATAACTGGTTTATTGACATCATAGTATCGCAATGTAGGTAGACTAGAAATTCTCTGCTTAAGGTTGTCAAATGCTCTCTGGTGCTGTTCCAACCATGGCCAGGCTACATTTTTATGTGTTAGCTCTCTTAAAGGCACTGAAATCTCACTAAAATCAGGAACCATGCCAAGAAAAAGCTGTAGAGCCTGGACATTATCTGGAGCCTGTATCTCTAGAATGGCTGCTTGTTTGGATGGTAAGTCAGTATTGGTAAATAAATGACCAACATATGTGACTTCTGGAAGCCTGAATTTGCACTTCAGAGGATTAAGCTTCAGGTTCACTTCACATGCTCTGTCCAGAACTTTTCTGAGGTTTTGGTCATGCTCTGCTTCACCACTGCCTCCGATAAATAAATCATCAACAATTATGGCACAGGGATAACTTGAAAAAATTTGCTCCACTGCACGCTGAAAGACTTCACTTGCAGAGTTTATACCAAAAAGCAACCTAAGAAATCAGTATCTGCCAAATGGGGTACTGAATGTAGTCGGCAATGAAGATTTGCAATCAAACATCACTTGTCAAAATGAACTCTTTGCAGCCAAAACAGAAGAAACAGTGCCATTTGGCATCAGGGCAGCAACCTCTTCTAATGTATGCATAGGATGATGGGGTCTCTTTAATGAAGTCTCTTGGATCAATCCATATTTTGATTTCATCCAAACTCTTTTTATGAGCAGCTACCATAGAAGACACCCACTCAGTTGGTTCTGTGACTGGACAAATCACATCTTGCTGCACCATTTTGTCTAGTTGGACTTTGACTCTATTCTGCATAGCTACTGGAATCCTCCTTGGGGGTCTGACCACTGGACTGACTTCTGGGTCTATTTTCATGGAGTATACAACTAGAAGTTTGCTCAACTTGTTATTGAAAACATCAGCATACTCTGAAAAAATAGTATCAGTGAAATTGGAACTAGGACATGTGCTTACATGATGGACTTCCTTGGTAAAAGAAAGAAGTTTCATTTTCAAACTGTCTCTAAGACCTAACAATGATTGCACAGGTCTTCAAACTATGTAGAATTGCAAGCAGTACTTGTTCCCAGCCAAAAAGCATAAAAGTATTACTGAATCTTCGGTTTGAATGTCTTCACCTCCATAAGCAACAAGTTTCACACTATTGGTAAGATTAAGTTGCTCACCAGCTGATATAACATTACACTTTGAACCAGTGTCTGCTTTGAGCTCTGTGGGCTTACCATTAATCAAAATGTACAGAACACTACATTTTTGCCAGTAAATCTACTGCATAAACCTTTTCACCAACCACTCATACACCATCTACATAAAAACTAGGGTTGCAGCTCTCTATATGATCAACTTGCCTTTTTGAGTGACATTTCTTTATAACAGAATGAAGCTTTCTTGATTTGCAAAACATTTGAAAATTATTCCATTTTTACACTTGTGACACTGCTGACCAAATGTTAAGCACTTTTCCCTTCTAGACTCATGTTTGACACAACAATTGCGACAGTTAACAATAAAGCCTGACTTAGGTTTTGCTGATTCAACCTTGTACTGCAACGAGCATGTCCATTTTACTGAGATGTCTTGGTATTTGCTAGAAAATCACATGCCCCTCCGGAAAGGCCTGCTGAAGTTGCCATGTGCTTAGATTTGTTTCTGCCAGCCACACATTGTATAGTGTCTACGCTTGGTATAGGACTTGGTGAAACCATGCTTTTATCACTTGCAAGCATATTTGTGTGCCTCTCTGTGAGCTCATGGATTTGACAAATCTCTCTTGCCTTCCTCAACATTAAATCACTGTCATGAAGCAAAATCTTTCTCACTGCAGCACTGTTAACACCACACACAAACCTGTCCTTTATTAACTCATCTTTCAAGTCACCAAATTTGCACAGCTTAGCTTAATTCCTCAGGTCTGTGATATAAGCTGCAAAAGCCTCCTCTGACTTTTGGTCTCTTGTGTAAAATAAATGCCTCTATAATGTAACATTTGTCTGGTGGTTGCACATTTCTCTGAATTTACACTTCAGGCACTCAGGATCCTCTCTATTTCAGCCGGTACAACAATTTGGCGGTTTTCCCCCTCTCCAGTCTATACTGCTGGTACATACACAAATGAACACTCCCTTTCAATAGCTTCAGACCCTGCTAAGATAAGCAATATGAATGCCCTTGTACATGCATCTTTATCTGAAAAAGCTACTTGTATAAAAATGTCGTATTCCTGCACGAATACTCTCCAATTCTCTGCAATATTCTGATCAAATACAAGTGGACTAGTTCTGCAAATTGCCTCTATCATATCTACATACATCATTAAAGGCTCTTGAATGTATGCACAAACATGCACACATACACACACACACACACACACACACACATATATATATATATATATATATATATATATATATATATATATATATATGCCAGAAATGTATGCTAAGACATGTAACTATACCCAATAGTATAATAAGTCTCTAAAACACTTGTACTTTGTGAGGAAGTCCCTGTGGCACAAGAACACTCTTGAAACCACTCCTTATTAAAATGTTATTTCATGACAGTCTTGTACTTACTGATGCTGCTGACTGCAGGTCTGTTTTGGTGTCTTAGGTTCACAGGTTCACAGGTAGGTACTAGGCTACTGGCCCTCGGGCCTATATAAGCCTAGCCAAATGGTTCCCTGGCTTTTGCCACCCAAGAAAATTATTTTCCTGGGCCCCTGTCAAGCAGAGCCACAGAAGTGATCCCCATCCAATCATCAAGATTTTTCTTGAAGAGTGCTAATGAGGAGCTTTGTTTGATATAGATAGGTAGTTTGTTCCAGGGTATGGGAAGTCTCTGGGACAAGAATCTATCCCTCCAGTATGTTCTGTTTTTTTGGTGACAAGGTTTAGGTCCCTCGAACATGTAGCTCGGAGGA
Source organism: Protopterus annectens (assembly GCF_019279795.1). Classification (NCBI taxonomy): domain Eukaryota; kingdom Metazoa; phylum Chordata; order Ceratodontiformes; family Protopteridae; genus Protopterus; species Protopterus annectens. The sequence continues at coordinate 8,520,856 of NC_056741.1, forward strand.
ATTGGGATTTCTTTAAGTGGAGCATGTCCAACAGCTCTGGGTTTGTTATAGTTCTGTATGTTAGGCAGAGATCGCCTCTGAGTAGGTGATATGTGAAAGAGTAAAGCTGGATTTTTTTGAGATGGTGTGCGTAGGGCATCTGTTTGAGGCCGGTAATCCTCTTTGTGAGGTATTTCTGCGGCCTTTCCAGTTGTTGTAGATGTCTTGTGAGGTACATACCAAAAGGGGCGTTGTACTCTATAATGCGTCTAATGAGTGATGAGTAGAGCGGAACAATGACCTCTCTTTTCCTGGATGAGAAACCTTTTGTGATGAGGTGTGCTACATAGAAGGATTTCCTGACTACTGTGGCGATGTGATTATCAAAGGAGAGATTACTGTCCACCTGTGTCCCAAGGTCTCTTATCACACTTTCGGTGTTACGTAGACTACCGCTTATGTGGTATTTCATGGGTACAGAGTTTTTACCAAAAGGGATGGGAATGCACTTTTTGGCATTGAGCTTGAGGCCATGGCTTTGACACCAGGCATCTGTCTCAGTGAGGCCCTTTTGTAGGATGTCCACATCATTAGGAGTTTTGATTATGGCTCCTAGTTTGCAGTCATTTGCGAACTTTGTTAGCCAAAGACCTTCTGTGTTAGCCTGTACTTCAGAGAAGTAGATACAAAACAAGAGAAGACCTAGGACTGAACCCTGTGGTACTCCACTTGTCACTGATCTGAAGTTGGATTTAGAGTCTGCTACTTTCAAAGTGTCTTGTGACATAGGGATTTATACCTAGTTTAGTGAGTTTATCTATAATTCCAGAGTGGATGATGGTGTTAAAAGCCTTGGCGAGGTCTAGATAGGCTGTGTAAACCACCTTACCCTCATCTATGGCTTTGGTGACAGCTTCAAAGAAGTCTATCAGGTTTAGGAGACAGGATCTGCCTTTTACAAACCTGAACTGGGTAGGGTCCAGAGTTTGGAGATTACCAATGTCATTGTTTATAAGTTCCATGATGATACGTTCCATAGCCTTGCAGACCAGGCTCACCAGGCTAATGGGGCAGTAGTTCCCGGGGTCCATGGTGGCTTCCCCTTTGTGGAGTGAGATAACCCTTGCTGTGCACCATTCAGTGGGCACAAAGCTTGAGGTGAGGCTATGATTGAACATGGTACTTAGGTGGGGTGTCAGTTTGTTCTGTAGTTCATGTAGAACGCAGCCTTGGATGTTGTCAGGTCCCATGGATGCTGTGTTCTTGGCTTTGGAGTGTGTGTTTTTTAAATGTGCAGTTGTGATTGCAGGAACTTTGCATTCTTCCAGTATAGAGATGGGCCCTTTTAGGATCATAGCTTATATTATTTGAGGGCACCCATGCATGGAATAAAGCATTTAGGAGATGCCTCTATCCATTACTAGTACAGGGGCCAGTCCTGGCGTAAATTTTCTGTTTCCCCTCCATAGATCTAAGCTGTGCTTGAAAGTGGACAGGAATGAGCTTTGGTTTTATACGGATGCGGAGTCCGTTCCACAGCAGTGATATCCTCTGTGAGAAGTACCTATCCCTCCAAACCTTTCTGTTCATGTTGTGGAAGAGGTTTAGATCTCTAGACTGAGTATTTCTGATGCCATTTGACTTGCTGATATGCAATACATCCATTAGTAATATGTCAGAGGATGCCTTGTAAGCCAGACACAGGTCACCTCATAGCGGTCAGTCAGAAGGATAAAGAGTGTAGTGAAAGGGCTTGGAGTCTGCCCATGTAGGACATGTTGTTTAAGCCTTGTATCCTTTTATTAAGGTATCTCTGTGGGCATTCCAGCTATTGCAAGTATAAGGACAGATACTCATTTTACTTTTTACATATTTTACAGAATGGCTCTTGATAGTGCAAGAATTTGTGAATTACATGCCGCGGTGGTACTGCGGTAGCATTGTTACCTCACAGAAAGAGGTTCTCCTATTCGATTCTCTGCTGGGCTTGGGATTGCTTTCTTTGTGGAGTCTGCATGTCCTCCCCGTGGTTGGATAGCATTCAAAAGACATGCGTGCATAAATGGATGTGCCTTTGTTGAAGGTTGAGCATTGAGCTGGCACCTCGGCATTTCATAAAAATCTACTGTCAAACATTAGCGGACCGGAGTTCCGCTGTGGCGACCCCTTACCGGGAAAAGTTGAAAGACAAACAACAACATTAAAGAAACTGCTATGCAGCTGAGGTTTCATTCAGTTTCACTTAGAACATGCACATTTTAAATTTTATAGGTGTATATAATTAAATATTTAGAATGGTTATATACAACTACCTTTTAAAAATGTAACTGATATGCTATTACTTACATTTATTTACCATTTACATTGCATAGTAGACCTTTTTTCTCAAAGGGTAAGAACATGCAGATTTACTACTGAGCATACCTTTTAACCTGCAAACTTCAAAAATAAGTAGAAAACTATTGAAAAGTAGGGACATATTTGCCAAAAATCTGTACGTGATTAGCATAAAATCTGCATACTGAATAGCATACTTCACCCACTTCCAGAAAGACTGTGGGATACTAATAAGAAATACAAGTTTAAAACAGTGTGTGAAAGTGAAATCATATTATTGTGTATACATTATAGATTAGTACTAAGCTAACTGCCCTTGCGAGCCATTTTAAGCCTAGCCAATTATCCCTTGTGAGATTCAAACCCTGCATCTTGTGTTTGTAAGGCAAACACCTTAAGCATTAGGCCACCCTACAAAGGAACCTATTCTTTCTCTTTTTGCACTCTCTCTCCTATTTCAAATATGTACGTTTGTTGTGAAGCAAAACCAAATAGCAAAAATAAGCCCATCCCAAGGGCTATGCAAGTCTATTGCTCTTGTCTAGGAATATAGGTCCATATGTTTGAAACCGTATTAAATTTTCTAAAAACATCTCAGAAACATATGCCATGATGTTTACCAGGAATATGCACTTTGGATGGCAATGTTTAATGGAAAGATTGGTGAACAATTTTTCATATTGTGTAATGTTTGTGTCACTGCTGGAGCCTAAATTTTAGGGGAAGATGACAAAGGCTTAAACCCAATGACCCCCCCAAAAATAGTAATTTTAGGTTTGACGCAATAACAAAGTAGAATGCTAAAATAAAAGTCTGATACAGTTAACTTGTTTAACTCTGTGCAGTACTATTAAAATAACTTGTCTATACAACAGACAACATGTACAATACTGTACAGTTTACAGCTTTAATGTTTCAGGTTATACTGTACTTTTTGAACAATATGGATGGTAATCTCCAGTATACAGATCTAACAAGAAATCAGATCTGACATCTTGCACTTTTAATGTCCTTTTTATATGTTCTTCTATACCATCTGGATCTTGTCCATGAAACAGTACGTTGTTGTTTAATACCTTTGGTATTTGCAGTCTGTTACTATGGTATTTTTTTGTCAACTGTTTCAAGGTGAATAACTTTTAGGAGCTGGTTTTGTTCTTATCTCTGATCTGGTAGGGAGTCTTGCACCTAGGTCTCAGGAATTTCTTATCAGTATTTTTCCTTGACTTTGTACCAGACACTGTTACATACAGCTGAATGCCTTTTCTTACTTGAATTAAGGAGTTAGCCTTATCAGCATTTTTCTTTAAGCTGTACCAGACCCTGAACATTCATGTTACATTACAGCTGGATGCTATTTTTACTTGATGTTTAGCTAAGAGCAGTTTAACCCTTTAATATATATGTATGCTAGCAAACAGAAATGTGCATGCATCTAACGGACTATATTTTACTACATATATTCTAGCAAACAGATGTGTGCATGCATCTAACTAATAAACAGAAATGTACATGCATCAAATGGACTATATTTTCCTACATATATTCTAGCAAACAGAAGTGTGCATGCATCTAACTAACAAACAGAAATGTACATCCATTATTATATTTTACTACACATATATTCTACTAAACAGAAGTATATATGTCTAAATGTATATATCTAACACAGTGTAAGAAACACTGAAATAACTGTTCTTTGTGAATAAACTGTATATGGTAGAAGAAGCTCAGAGTAAGAAACACTTGAAAATGGCAGCACTCTGCGAATAAACATAGATAGCACAAGAAACTTTTCTAAAATGACTGTATTTTGACTGCACTTTTGCAAAGTAGTTACACTTTAAACACATAGACTTTGAAATAAATACATTGTGATAAAGAACACAGTACAGACACTTTGCACACTGAGATACTTTGAGCAACTCTAGCTCATAGGTTGGTACTAGGCTATTGGCCCTAGGGCCTATACAAGCCTAGCCATAACAACTCCCTGGATATTTCTTCCCACAATATTTACTTCTCCGGACCACTGGGATTCATAGATTAGTAACTAGCTAACTGCCCTTGCGAGCCATTTTAAGCTTAGCCAATTATCCCTTGTGAGACTTAAACCCTGCACCTTGTGTTTGTAAGGCAAACACCTTAACCATTAGGCCACCCTCCCAACATCTTAAACACCTTTGATTAATGGAAAATAACAGCTCATGCTCAAAATACAGTTGTTTTACTCAAAAACATGCAATCACCTTGCTTTCCTATGCTCATTTATGATTATTTTGCCCTTTTATTATATTCATTATGCTCATTTAATCTCTTTTCATGCCCATTACACTTTCATGTGCTTGTTTTACTCTGAACTTATTTACTTTACTTTAAACATGCTCATTTTGGGATTCCTATTAAGTGATTGAAGATGCATTCTTTCGAATGCTTCTTGATCGGACTTGAAAGCATGAAAAGGAAAATTAATGAAACGGCATATAATCAAATTCTTTCCCTGGGAAAGAAATCGCTTGGCTGCTTCCATTACTTTTCCATTTTCACGACTGTAGTGCGATCTCGGAGTTGATATATTTAAGTAGGGTGGGTGTGGGGGGGGGCAAAGCCACCCACTTTATGTAATGTTTTAACATTTTTTTTATTTTGTGGAACAGTGATTTTTTCCCTTTAAAAAAGTCGCTATTCTAAGCATTTCAAATTGTAAGTTTTCGCTTACATGGGTTTGATAAATCATTGTTCACTTTTTTAAGAGTTCGATGACTTAACATAGACCCTCATTTTGCCTTAAATGTGCTCATTTTATAACCCAATGCAATTCTGAACCCATTATGAGTTTCCTGATAATTCTTTTATCAGATACCATGGTTCTGAACATTTTATTTAATTATTAATGCATTTTGTGCCCTTTGTTTGCTTAATACATTTTTGTGCTACAAGGAACAAACAACCCACTCTGTGCTGTTGCCTCAAAAAAATCCACAGGCATGAAATGATCCAAAATATTGGTAAAAACACAGATTTATTACTCCAGCCTAACCAGTAAAATAGCTTAAAAGCCATACAGAATAAGTAAAATACAACTGTAGTGTATCCAACACAGTCAAGCGCTTTCATCCTGCTCTAGAACTTCTTCAGAACTGTGTTTGCTAAAACCCACTCCCTCTTTTATACTGACAATTAACTAATTAAAATTTGAATCATGTTAACCATATAGAATCTGTTAAAAAAGTGTGTAATAAATTTTAATGTTTATGTGAATGGCAGCAATGTTGTTTACTGAACTAAGTTCTTTTCTATTGCAAAATAGTAGCCCTATGTTTCAATTCAGGTTTTATAGATGTATTGTCATTGATGCCTGGGGTTACTGTGGCATTAAGTCTCAATTGCCACCTCATTTCTGCCCTCTTCAAGTTGTTTTTCCAATTACCCCCTACCGGATTACTATTAGTAACCTCTAGAATACCAAATAAGAAAGAGTGATTGGGATTATTTTTAATGTGCCTGTATATAGCATTATTTTCATTGTGTTTTCACACAGCATACAAATGCTCATAGACAAGGGCGCCGCGAGCAGGTGTGCAGTGCACTTGCACCCCCCTGGAATCGGCTGACTAGTTAATCTCCTTTTAGTTTAAAATTTAAAAAAATATATATTTTTTATTTTTAGGGCGTTCTTCTTTAACGCCGAGCTTCCCTTCAGATCACAGATGCGGCTGACATCATCACTCAGTGCGCATAGTTTCAGTTTTGAACTGAAACGGACAGTTTCAGGTTTGTGAGCAGGAACTGAAACAGACGGTTTCAGTTTTTTGGATGGGTTTATTAAGCTGCGACTGGAGGAGGACTGAAGATGGAGTCAGATCAGCGAGCAGTGAAACAGAGCTATGGGTTTACTTTAGCTGAGGACTTCACGGGAGATAACAGGGATGCTTGTCAGAGTGAGTAAGGTGTGAGTGTGTCATACATCTAGAAGAAGAACCCAAAGATGGATCTTTATCCTGTTTTAGCAAAGGACAAATTGTGTATGTTTCCATGATGGATGTATGTTAAATGCAGTTTAGTCTCTGTAAATGTTTTCTGTAAGAGAGGTAAAACACTGTGAGGTAATATTTTATATAATTAAAAAAAAGTGATGCTGTCATTACTTGGAGCTTCATTTTCCTTCAACCTTTTATTTTGTGCCTTTATTTCCATTAACAAATGTTATATACTTTTTTCTATTTCCTTGTTTAAAAGGCATCAATTACTTTTTCATTTTCTAAGCAACTGTTCTGCTCTTTAATTTTCTAATAGTGTTTTTTTTCTTCCTGTATATTAAATCTGTATATTTCCTGTTACTACCAGGGGTACACATGCTGTTTCTAAGATTAAGAAAGTCATTAAAGTTTACTAAATTCTTCACTGTTGCAGAAATTCTAGGTTTGATAACTGCACTGGTATCATTTTCTTTAAGTATACCATTAAAGTTTCCTGTCATTATTATGTTTTCTTCCATATCTGAAGTTAAAATTTTTGGATACTTTCTAGAGATTTTAGCAATTCCCAGAATCTAGTATGTTTGCTAAGGTTAATATTCTGTTTTGATATTGAATGGCATAGCAGTGCAATGGTTTGCATCGTTGCCTCATAGCAAGAGGTTTTACAGCTTGATTCTTGGCTGTGGTGCCTTCTGTGCACAGTCTGCATGTCCACCCTGCATTTGTGCGAGTTTTCTCTGCTGGCTCCTGTTTCCTACCATGTTACAAAGACATGTATCTGGAGTGCTTTTCCACGGGCCTTCACTGAAAATCATCTCATTCAAAGTCGACTTTCCCAGTAAACGGATGTTAAATAAATTAAATAATAAACAATGACCATAAGTATCATACCTTTATCATCACTGTATGAGTCAATTACTTTGGACATTACAGCAGTGTTTCTCTGTAATATTTCTGTACCCCTTGTCTTTTCTTTAAAGCTAGAGCTTGTTAGGGCTATATATTCCTTTGTATTTAATCAAATAATATAATAGCATTTTAAATAAATTAGTTTCTTGAAAAAAAAGCCACTTGTAACTTTTGCATTTTTAAATATATAAACACACTACCTCTCTTACTGTTACCATGGTGGCAATTTACATTTAAAGGAACACATTTTAAAGAAGACTTCTTATATCAGTTACATACATACACATGCTATTATTAATTCCTATAACATGATTTCCATAATAATTAAAATCCTAAGAGGAATGGTTGTATGAAAACAGGAAAACTACTGACTGAAAGCTCATTTTATTTGATATACACACAAAAAGCAGTGTTATTAAAGTAACTAAGTAATTTGGGGACCCACATGAATTTTTGCAAGCGAATAGCTGTCATCCTGCACATATTATTAGAGCATTGCCATATGGTGAATTTTTAAGAATTTCTAGGTTATGTCGTAATGATGAAGTGTTTTTTAAGGAAATTCAAACAACAAAAAGTATGTTTTTGAGAAGAAACTATGATAGTAAATTAGTGGAGGCTGACATAGAAAAAAATATAAATATAAGATATGGTAGATATAATAAGAAAAAGACTATTAATAGTCATATGGCAAACAGAGAACGTGATGTGGAGAATAATTTATTTGTAGTGTCCACATACAATGTATGTAGTGATATAATAAAATATAAGATATCACATTTTTGGGAGTTTTTAGATAATTTTGATGAATTAAGAAATTTAAAAATGAAAAAATTAATTTTTTCTTATAAAATTGGCAAAAGTATTAAGGATATGGTTGTACGTACAAAATTTTTCAAACCAGGGAATAAAATATCACTTCAACCATCTAGTTTAGGTACGTTCCCATGTGGCAAATGCCAGGCTTGTCCATTTGTACATAGTTTTTTTAAATATTAATAATATAAATTTTTGTTCAAATGGCTCATATAATTGTAGGACTAATAGAGTGGTTTATGCAATTACATGTGGATGTAATAGATTCTATATTGGGCAAACTAAAAGAATGTTCAAGGTTAGGCTTTTGGAACATCTCAGGGACATACGAAACAAAAAGATGGAGAGCCCTTTGGCCCAACATTTTGTGAATTTCATAAAGGAAGCAGCGATAGTTTAAAAGCTACCATTTTACAGCAGGTAGCAAAGTTAGAATCTGATGATGTAGTGGTGGGTAAATTACTTTTAAAGTATGAAACTGTTTTTATTTTAAAATTTGGTACTTTATCACCTAGAGGTTTGAATACAGAATGCTGTTGGAAAAATGTAATTTAACCAACAGATAATGAATTTTTATTATTTAATTGAATAATAGTTTTATTGAATGATTTGTGTGATTATATAAACTGTGTTCTGTTACTGATACTTTACTCCTTGAAGGCTTACAGTGGCCGAGGCGCTAGAGTGTTAAGACAATAAATCTGTTTTTTGGATCCTGGTTGCTGTTTCTGTGTCGTGCTGTTATTCAAACTTGAGTTCCAGTTGTTGTTGTTGCTTATTAAAGTAACTAAACTACAAGTACACCATTTCCTTTCAATGGAACTTCATGTTTCTAGTTTGAATAGAAATATCTTTTGAACTATGCTTCTAATTCTCTTTACTCTCTTACATCCATAGTTTTCTTATTTTAAAAATATTGACTATTGATATATGGATGCCGCTACCATTGTTGTATGGTGTTTTGATGGACATCTGTTTAGTCAGCACAGATTGCCCTACCAAACAGATGGTCAATAGGTGTGCAAGATTGACTGTCCTAGTTCCCCTAAAGCATGAGCACTGTCCAGCTAAACAATCCACTCAGAGCCACATATTGGAAAAATGAAGGCTATGAGAACCCTGGACCACATGAAACAGTCTTCCCAAAGCCTGTAGCTTTCATCTGCTGCACCAACCACCAGACTTCAAATTCTTTTCAATGCCCACTCCACCAATCTTTTAAAGACTGTTTTTGTTCCAAGTAAAGTCACATCCCATTTGAATTGACATCTGGAGCCATCACTAACCATTATCTATATGAAACCAGACACTAATGTGGCAGTCTTCTAAATGCCCAAAGCAAACACATTCCTACTTTAACCAATATGTACCAACATATTGCATAGCAAACAAAAATCAGTTTCAAGCTCATCTTCCCTACCATCAAATACTAGTTTGTATCCATTTAAGTGCATTTCAGTCTTTTGAGTTTTTTCAGGTATGCAGTATGTACAGAATTGAGAACACTATTTTAGTTTCAAAAACTCAGAGTACTGTCTGGTTAAGTAACCTAATCAGGGATGAACAGTAGGTGCATGAAAACATTGGGAATCAAACCCAAGACCACAAGAAACAGTTCACAGCCAACAGATAGATTCCTAACTCTCCTCAATGCTCACATTACCAACCTTCGTGTGTGTGTGTGTGTGTGTGTGTGTGTGTGTGTGTGTGTGTGTGTGTGTGTGTGTGTGTGTGTGTGTGTGTGTGTGTGTGTGTGTGTGTGTGTGTGTGTGTGTGTGCTTAGCTCCACATTTTTATTGTACCTGTTTCAAATAAAGTATAAAAGTAGCTGTATATTACATACCTCATTCCATTGTAAGAGAAATTCTGTGTATCTTTCTTCAATAGAGCTGCAAAACAACACATGGATTATGTGAGAGAATGAACTCAAAGCAGTATGTACAGCAATGAATAAAACCCATGTGCTAGTACAGGTCTGTTAATTAATAACTATGTTCAGCAAATTCTGTTTTCAAGAAAATGTAAGAAAAAGCACATCAGAGATAAGCCATTTTGTCTAGAATGTGCAGTTTTTTTAGAAAAGAAAAATGTTTTTTTGGGGCCTGGCAAAAAAAAAAAACTAAAAAAAGACTGAATAGAATTTCAGTAACTATGAGATGGTGATAAATACAAATCCATACGCCACCATTTGGCCCTTTCTTTGGTGGGTGTGTGGTAGGAAGAATAAAAGAAAATAAAATTATTTTAAGACTTTGCCTATAATAAAGTAAAAGATAAAAAAATAATAATAAAAAAAAAAAAAAAAAAAAATAAGCTGCAGCAGATGCTGCTAGGAGTCAGAATGAGAAATGATTTCAGAGATGGTACACAATGTCTTCATGTTCATCCACAGATATCTGAAAAAAAATATAATGTGTTGGCAGTTAATTTTAATTGCTTTTGCCATTAAATGGTAATTTTTATTTGTGCTAATGGATTACTGGATTACCATATGAAGACTGTTGTTGGACCTTGTTCCTTCTGTTCTTCATAAAATCTGTGTTTTTTTTTTTTTTTTTTGCCCTGCAAAGTGATGGATGTGCAGTGGTAGCATTGTTGCCTGACAGCTACATGTTCTGTGGTTTGATTCTTGGCTGGGGTGCCTTACCTACTAAAAGTTAGCTTTTGTTCCAAGTCAGACTTTCCTGGTTAACAAATGTTAAAATGACACGCATTTGAATATCAGACTTCATATTCTTCAGAAAGTGTATGGTAACACAAAAGCTTTTATTATAGCAATTTTCTAAGTGTATAAGATGGTTATTTGAAATTTGTCCCCATTTTGGGACTGTATTCCCCATTATTGACTTCATCCAGGTTTTGTGCTAAGGATGAGAGCTATGGTAAGAACTGAATATGTTTGGCTATCTTCCCCATTACTAGCTTTGTCCGGTTGTTTTTGCTAAGAGGTTGATAAGAGGTATGTTGAGAACTGAATTCACTGAATGTTTGGGGCTGTATTCACCCATTATTGGCTTTGTTCAGGTGTTTTGTGCTAAGAGGTTGACAGCTGTGCTATGGTGAGAACTGGATTCACTAGATGGTAGCCATTTAAGTTTCCATCTTCCTCTTTCACAAAACAGCTTATTTGGCATAGTGGTATGTTGCTCTGTTTTGGGTCCCTGGGTTCAAGATGTGGCAGTGAAATGTATGGTGGTAAGCAGCATTTTATTCTAACAACTTTCCAACATTATACAAGCAATGTTTAAAATGTGTCCCTGGTTTTGGCCTTTTGTCACCCCCAATAAATTTTTTCTAGATTTCTTGTGCTGCATAGTTCAGAGATACAGCTGAGTGTCGAGTAGATTTTACAAGGAGCTGAGAGCTGCAGGGACAGGGAAAGTTTAATGCTGTTTATGCTTAGTCTGCTTGCATTGTTAATAGCACAACAGGTTGCTTTTGATGCTCAAGGTTGTGGGTTCTACCCACAGTAGTTAGATGCATTGCTGATGCTGTACTGTGTTATACAAGGGTGGATGCTGCAGTCCTTTTGGCAAAGATACCTAGTAACTATGAACCTGTTATCAGTTTGCTATCCATTCCCTATTGTGGTATTACTAGCTTATCATTTTTTTAATACATGCAACATAGGCAATTTATTCTTCAAGGGCAAAAGTCACTTTATTGTAGATGAAACAATGACATATAAACTTGTTTGTTAGCAGCACCCTCTTTATTAGTTACAGATTTCTTTAATGTGGATTTTACCACTTTAGAGATTGTGCATATTTACTGATACTGGTGGACTATAGAAGGTTGAGTAGACTTATTTATGATGTAAATGTTGGCAGTTTTGTCATTTGGTGTATGCATTTTGTTTCGTTGTTTAATGGAAAAATGCTCAAAACAATACATTTAAAATGCCCTCTAACAAGTGTACTATATTGTACATATAATGTAATGCAGTCAGGAAGGTGTATCAAAGAGCATGTGTATGTTTCACGTTCAAGGTGCCTATGATTTTGAAAATAGCCCAAACTTAATCTTTATCTGCCACTGGCAAAATGTATTTTCTTTGAATGTGGGTTTCAATTCAATGCTGTTTCAATGCATGTGAGTACAAGGAATATAATGTAATGCAGTCAGGAAAGTGTATCAAAGAGCATGTGTATGTGCAAGGTGCCTATGATTTTGAAAATAGCCCAAACTTAATCTTTATCTGCCACTGGCAAAATGTATTTTCTTTGAATGTGGGTTTCAATTCAATGCTGTTTCAATGCATGTGAGTTTCAAGGGCAGAGAAGTTTTAATGCTAAGTCTATTTTCATTGTGAGACTGCATTGCTTTGCTTAACAGATATTAGGGTTTGTGCTGTAAAATGCAAAATAAAACTTTCAAATGAAATCTAAATCATTGCAGAAGTAAAGCAGTATGCACATTACAGTGTTTATGGTAAATGGGGCAAAATAACCAAGGAATGGGACATTGGAATGGCTGCAGGGGGGGAAGCTCCATTCGACCATGATTTTGTGAGGGGGGGGGTAGCAAACTTAGACAGCCCCGGTTGAACTATACCTCTTAGTTGTCCATATTTTTGCAGAATGAATTGATATTTGCTTCTTATTTTTGGTTTGTTCCTCATACAATGTGTGATTTTCTAGCAAATAATTTAGGAATGAAGTCACTAAATGATAGACATTGAGTTTCAGATGTCATAAACTTCAGAAAAATGTATGCTAATGCAAAACCTGTTATTCTATCACTTGTCTTAAGTTTATACAAGAGCAATTTTTAGTAGTGTTTGTGTTCCCCAATATTTGACCCTGTCCAGATTTCCTGCATTAAGAGGTTGAGAGGTATGTGCAAATCGCTTTGTAGATGTAGGAATATTCCTCCATTGTCCCAATTTTGGCTCAAAATGTTACTCTCCCTAATAATCCCTCCTCAAAATGGCAATTTTGGAAGAAAATGATTGAAGTCTCCTAGAATAATGGTATTGGCTTAATGCATAGGGACACCATATTAGTTAGGTAGGAGATATGGACTGATGGGGTACATAGAGGGACCTATAGTTAGGTATGACACAGTAAGGAGTTTTGTTAATGCTAAGTTGGATGTAGAGGAATTCCACGTCATTATCTCACCTAGCAAGTCTGGAGATGAATTGTTCTTTAAGAATATGTAGATACCATCACCCTTTCATCTAAGGTGGTAGACCTGAACTTGTGGCAGGTATTGAATTCCTGCATTAAAGGAGTGCTGTCATCGGTCTTGAACCAGGTCTCTGTGATGAGCAGGTATTGAAATCCTGCATTAAAGGGGTGCTGTCATCGGTCTTGAACCGGGTCTCTGATGTTTTCCAGGGGAAGCAGTGCTTGTAAAGAGTGGACTTTTTAGCTTAGCCTCTGAAAAGGAAACTGGTTATTTTCTAATTCATGTAGCTATAAAATTCAGTATAAAAACTGTAAAAGTTTCTGAATGCAAACTATTTATTAAAGCAGCATTACGGTAGGGAGTAGTTCAGTACAGAGAGATTCAACTATATACATAGTCATGAGTTCCTTTATACCTTTCTGTCAAAAACCAACACCATGGTCACACAGAGTTTACAGTTGTAACTATGAAAAAAATCTGTTTTATGTATTTCTTGCACTAAGAAGTTGGTGTGTGTGTGTGTGTGTGTGTGTGTGTGTGTGTGTGTGTGTGTGTGTGTGTGTGTGTGAGGTAGCATACCCCTCAGCTGTCCAGGTTTTTGCAGAATGTCCAGATTTTTGCCTATTCCTTCTAAAAGGATTGAAGTTGCTAAATAATGAGACATTTCAGTTTTAGACGTCATATCATTTAGGAAAATGCATACTAACACAAATCCTGTTACTCTTGCAATTTTCTAAGTTTATGAGAGCCATATTTATAATCCGTCCCTATTTATTTTAGGCTTTGTCCAGATTTCTTGCACTAAGGTTGAGGCCTTGAGGGTGTGGTATGTTTGTGAGAGAGAAAGTGAAATGCCCAAGTTAGAGTTAGCAGGTGGAATTTATTTTCAAGTGCATTTTCAAGGAACTGTGAGTTTTAAGGGTTTACTGCTGCTCATGCCAAGTCTATTTACAATGTGCAACTGTTTTGTTTAGCAAATGGTATCTCTATTGTGGTATAAAGTTTTAAAGCTATGTTAGTAGCACCACAAGTAGAATATTTGCATCTTAATGTAGAGGCTTGAGGTTCTATTCCTACACCATGTACATTTGTATGCTGCAGTCCTGAAGATGTCCTTCTTTGGATGAGATGCCTAATAACTATGAACCTGTTTTTCAGCTTGCCATCCATTTTCTATTGCAATGTACCAGCTTACCATTTTTTTAATTTAACATAGGCAATTTATTTTTTGACAGCAGCAGGCACTGAATTTGTAGATGAAACACTGAAATATACAGTTGTTTTCTAGCAACAACATCTTCATTAGTTTCAGATATCTTTAATGTGGAATTATTCAGATTACTTTTACTTTGGCAGAGACACTCAGGCAAGTGTTGCTGTATAATACAAGGGATATAATTCAATTATATATTATAATTAAGACAATCAAGTAAATCAAATAACTTTTGCATGGCCCTAACAGTGTGCAAGGAGACTATTGCTTGAAAACAGTTCAAAGGTAAATAACCTGCCACTGGCCAGATGCATTTTCTTTGAATGTGGGTTTCAATGCTGTTTCATTGAATGTGAGTTTCAAAAGTAGAAGCTTTAATGCCAAGTCTGTTTTCATTGTAAGACTATTGCTTTGTTTAGGTTTAGTAAATGTCTGTGTTTGGGCTATAATGTTTGAAATAAAAGTTGTAAATTAAATCCAACTGCCTGTAATCATTGTAGAACTAAAGCATAAAACAGTATGCACACAGATTTGAACAGTGTCTACAGCAAATGGGGCGAAATAGCCAAGTAATGGGACACTGGAATGGTTGTGTGGGCGGGGCTTGGGGTGGGTGGACTTGGGCGTGGCTGTGTTGGCAGGGGGCGGGAAGAGCTATGTGGGTGGGGCTCTGGGTTTGCACCCCCCTGCAAAAAATCCTGCGGGCTCCCTTGCTCATAGATCCTCCTTCTAAAAGTTCTTTCGGTTTTACCTATGTAGAAATGTTGACATTCCTGACAAATAGCTATATAAACCAGTCCTTTCGTAGTACAGGACCCTGTTGCTAATTTTATCTCCCTATCACTTACTTCCAACCATACTGAGGTTCCCACTAAGATGTACCTACAATATTCACAAGTTCCACATCTAGTTGTCCCTCTCACATTGTTCTTAACATTAATGGGATGTTCCAGTAAAAATTTTAAATTGTAGTTAGTTTTAAAAACAAATGTTGGTTCATTTCCTACTGTATCTAATATTTCCTCATTCCCTTTAAACAACACCCAATTTTTCTTGACAATATCCCTAATCTTACTGCCTGTTTCTCCATAAGTCACCACCATGGATTGGGTATAATCTTACTGCTTGTTTCTCCATGTCACCACCATGGATTGGGTATAATCTTTTCTTATATTAGTTTCATTCTCCTTCACTAAATAGGATCCCAGCAGGGGTTTATACCTACTACCCCACTCGCTAATAACTTGCTCACAAACGGGTAGTACAAATTCTAACGGGTAACCTCTTTCAGAGAAGAATTTTACTAGCGTGCCCATTTCTCTCTTTACTATGTCAATGTTAGAACGCATTTTTGCGAATCTTGTAATGTATGGGTGGGAGAGGTTATACATTTTTAACACCTCTTTTTCTATGTTTTGGATTCACTACTTGCATTACCTGGATGATATTTTTATTTTATGGAAGGTGGAAGATAAACATGAAGAATTTATGGAATATATAAATAATTTAAGCAAATATTTTAAATTCACTGGTACTTCTAATAATGACAGCATCAATTATCTTGATGTTTTACTTAACAAGAATTATGAAAACAAGAAATTTGAATCTCAAATTTATAGAAAACCCACTTTTTCAAATGATTACTTAGAATTTCAAAGTAGTCACCTGCTATACACAAAAAGAAATATAGTAAAGGGTCAAATGGTCCAGGTAGCAAGAATGTCATTCCAGGCCGACAGATACTGGTCCCATTGGAATGACACTAGTAACTAAGCCAATTGTTGAAGTCAATTAGTTTTTATTGGTATTGTGGTATCATTCTTGGTGAAGGAAGGATGCTGCTTAGGGCTAGGGTGTACCTGCCTGGGACACATACTCTGAGAGCTTAATCATGTCTCTCTTCATATAATCCAGGGAGGTATGTCTCAAGTCATTCACACCAACATGGACAATGATACTTGTAGCTGTTGTAGAGAGACTTAAGTGTGTGCATGATGTGGTGGATTCTGGCACCTGACAGACAACCGACTGTGACCTCTCCTTGTCGAGTCTGGTAAGGGGGGCATTGGTGTGTCTCACAACTGAGTCACCAATGACTAGTATGTTTGGTTTATTGTTATGCCTTATGATCTGTGTTGGTTTATTGTTATGCCTAATGGGCTGTGCTTGTCAGACACTGGTGTGTTGTCTGCTGTGTGCCATGTGTTTGGTGTGTGTTTTGAATGTTTGTAAGTGTTTTTTGGAGGTCTCTGCTGTTTAGATATGTTTTTATTGAGGATCTCTGCATAGGTGCGTGTGTGTTGTGCTTGGCTTGTGCTGGCAGTCTTCACTTTGTCAGGTGTATTACCTGTGGTGCGAGAGAACATGGATTCCAGGTTACTGATGTAGGTGCATTTCTTGCAATTAGAAGAATTATATACTAAGAGAATAGGGCTGCCAGTGAACACGAGGCAGTTGCTACACTGTTGCAGTACACCCATGTTGACTAGGCTGACAGGAGAAACTGATGGGAATTGTCCAGACTAAGAGTTCCGAATACTTGGATTGATTTATGGAGAGAGGGTTTTGATAAGGGTTTGTCTACAAAAGTGTAGATCACAAAAACCTTCTTAAATGAAAAATAACTGGTCTGAAGCCCAAGTGCTAAAACCAAAACTAAGATGCTTAGAATAACACATAAATTGAATCAAGCTACTAACAAGCAGTAATAAATGCAGCAGAATAAAAGCACTTGAACACTTAAGAGCACACAGCAAAGCAAAATAAGGTAATAAAGTAGGAAGAACATAATTACAGTAAAAGCAGCTGAATTTTTTTTGTTAAGTGGAAAGGGAGGAAACAGAATATAATTCAAGATTAAGAAACTAAGGGCACACTTCCCAAATGCTCTCTCTGTTCAAAGTAGACTGAGATGATGTGATGGGCCTGGGAGGAGTGTCCAAAATCAAAGAAGCAAGAGGGTAGTCCTTCCCAAATGATCTCACTGTACTCAATTGAGTGAGCAAATGAGATGAGACTGGGAGGAGTTTCCAAAATCAAATTTGCAGCAGGGGTGGGCAAATCCAAAGCCACCAAGTTTAAGAATACAATGATAATCGGGTGGGAGGGTGGCAAAAACAAACAAAATGCAGACAGAGACCAGCAATATTTAATGAAGCAAAAAAATAAATGCAGTATAGTTTGTTAACTATCACTGAAACAGGTTAAGTGCAAAAAAGTATACATATATCAGCTTTGTAAATCCAGATGGTTATAGAATCAATCACAGCCAGCTAAGCAGCTTTGCTACTGAGCACAATTTCACAGAAATGTAACTTTTTATACCAAAAGTATAAAAGAAAAGATAGACCCTCAGGCAATCAGATAAACACAAAGAGGTGTTGACCACTAGCTTATTCCTTGGATGGGCTGACTTCACAGAATGTAAAGTAACCCCCACTGTGAAACCAGCTGGCTTAGAGCTCAAGTGCTAAACTAATCATGACAAACAAAATGCATACAGAGACCAGCAATATTCAATGAAGCAAATAAATAAATGCAGCACAGTTTTGACTATCACTGAAACAGATCAATTGCAAAAAAGTATACGTATATCAGCTTTGTATATCCATGGTTATAGAATCAATCACAGCCAGCTAAGCAGCTGTGCTGTTTGAATTTATAAAGATATAAACAATAGGAAGATCTGCTGTAATAAATAAGGATTTGTTTTTCTTGGTGTTGAATGTTTAGAGCACCCATTAAGGGTCTTTGTCTGTTATGGTGTTTGCTTTAGCTAGAATGGTGGGTTTAAGATTACTTTTGTGGATAACAAACTCCATCTTTCCCATTATTAGGTCTTTGATGGGGCTGATTGGTTTGTTCCAAAATTTGGTGACAGCTACAATGTCTGGGTTATGGAAGGAAATTAAAGCACTTATTTAGTCAAGATTGTTGGATTATGCAGTAACTGACAGAATAGCAGACTGGGACAGTACCCCCAATGACCCAAATCAAACAGTTCATGATCCTGTTCAGTTTTGTGATATTGTTAAATTCTGCATTAATGGATGCATACAGGTAAGACAGAAATATATATGCAAATTAATAAAATAATATTGTTTGGGTCACAAAGTAATTTAATAAATTTTGGGTCACAATGTAATTTAGATAAATAAACAAAGGAGTATTGCATAGGTTTCATTATCATAGTTGAAAAACATGCCGAGTAAATTGAGTACAGAAATTACTTTTTTATCTGATTAGTTTCATTCATCTATCTCTGAACTTAATTTATTCTAAAAGGCTAAAAGCAGTAAGGTAAATTTTAAATGTTCTTTAATATTTTAATTATATAAGACTTGAAGACATTCTTCACCAGATATCTGATAATATTACCAATGCAACTGTCATCCTAGATTATGTCACTATCAATAGAGTACTTTTTCTTTTAACTATCCTTTTTTCAACATCAACCTTCATGGCTTCAAACAGATTATTAATTCTCCTACTCAATATATCCAAGACACGAGTCCCATTTTTGACTGGATTCTGGTTTCTGATCCTTCCAATTGCCCTACATATGCTATCACACATATTAATCACCATGCCAAACAGGTATACAAAAATGCTCATAACTTCTCAAAATTTAACTCTGAATCATCATAGCTGCTTTTACCTCATTTAACTGGACTATTCTAAGTGAAGCAGTTCAAAGGTTCAAGTCAACTTTTTCAATCGTCGTAGAAAAGGAGTAACAATCGAACTTTGCCCTTTGGCTTACCCTTTGGCTTACTAATCAGAGCAGAAGTCTTATGCACGACAGAGAAAAGGCATAGAAAGACTGGCAGAAACTTAAAACCCTACAAAACCAACACTGCTTTAAAGAACTTCATAACCTTACCAAAAAGCAAGTTAAACTTGATTGGAAACATTGCTATTCTGATTTATTAACAACCACAGAAATAACCCCCTCAAAGACTTCTGCTCATCCATTAAACAAATTTTGTACAAAGGAATTAACAATGTCCCTAACCCTTGTCCTAGTAACTTCCTCTTAGAAACAGTCACCAGGTTTAACTCGTACTTAATTGATAGCATATCTGCCCTCACTGATGAATCTTTTCCTGACTCCCCTGATTCATGTCTACCCCATGCACTAATATGCCCACCCTCACACTAAAACCAGTCGCTACCGCTTTCATAAAAGATTATTATCCAAGCTTAGAACCTGCTCACCTTCTGCTGAGAACCTTCCTGCAGAATACCTCAAATTTTTTGAGAACATTATTGCATATCCAATCTCTATCCTTATAAACAGGTCAATATAGGAATCCCATATTTCTACCTTCTGGAAAATGTGTCATATCATCCCTTTCCACAAAGGTGGCACTTATAGTAAGATATCTAATTTTAGACCCTTTGCCATCTTTTCCCCCTTCTCAAAAATATTGGAAAAAAAGTTCATAAACAACTAATCCAGGATCTCTTAAAAAGAACAACTACTAACCAATAGCAATACTTAACATGGGTTTAGACCTGCCCAAAGCACAACAATTGCACTCCTAAGTAAAGCCAGGGATTGGGGTAAAATTGTATCTGCCTTATCCCAGACATCAAAAGCTTTTAACACTATGTTTCATAAAGACCTCCAACTGCAACTATCCACAATGGATATCTTATACTCTTCTCTTCAGTGATGTAATAATTACTTGTCAGAGTGCTGCCACTCACTCAAATGGAATTTGACCCTTTCCCCTAATATACCCTTAAATACAAATGTCCCTCAAGGCTCCATCCTTGGTCCTCTTCTGTTTAATATTTTTTAATGAACAATCTTCATACTTTTGTACAACAACCATCCCTTTTACAGTATGGAAACAATTCCACCCTTATCTGCCTCTCTCTAGACAAATTAGAAAACATTATACAACCTGCCTTTAACTCTATTGAAAACTGGCTTTGTAACCATTGACTCCTTTTTAATTAAAAGAAAAAACAAACTACATTTATTTTTCCCTGTATCACTTACCCATGATAAACACAACTTTAAGATAAAATGCCTAAACAAAACTCCACTTGAAGAAGTCCCCCATGCAGAACTGCTAGGGGTTCTAATAGATGATAAACTCAGATACAACCATCATACATAGAACAATGTAAAAAAAAAAACTCATAAACTTGGAATGCTAGACAGAGCCTAAAAATTCATTACTCCATCCACTAGTGTCACCATTGCCTCTACATATCAACTCCATTCTCTGTTATATGGTTCTACCGTCTTTACTAACCTTCTGGCTACCATAGAATCTAATCTAGAACAGTGTTACATGTTAGGTAGATTTGAAGTAAATACAAGCCACAGAATGCATCAGTATTCTGCTCTAAAAATGGCTAGAATCATCCCACCAGCTAAGTTATACCCAGCATCCCTTAACACATAAAATTATATATACTCCCATTTCTGACCCAGGTGCTAGTACAATTCTCCACCATTGCTTCTCAGATTCAATATTCTGAAACAAGTCTACATGCCATCTATCTTCTTCTTCTTCTTTCAGCTTTTCCCATTAGGGGTCACCACAATGGAATAACAGTTCGCAGAACAATCGACAGTGGAGTTTTATGGTGTCAAGTTGCCAGCCTGGTGCCAAACCTTCCACAGAAGGCACACACACACACACACACACACACACACACACACACACACACACACACACACACACACACACACACACATGCACACATGCGTGCACACACACACACACACACACACACACACACACACACACACACACACACACACACACACACAAAATTTAGTGTGTCCAATCCACCTGCAATATGTCTCTGGAATGTGGGAGGAAACTGTAGCACCCAGAGGAAACCCACGCAACTGCAGGGAGGACATACAGACTCTGCAAAGAAGACACTTCAGCCGAGAATCAAACTGGAGAATCTCTTCCTGTGAGGTGGCAACACTAACCACTGCACCACCACAGCCATCCTTAATTGACATCTATCTTCTTCTTTCAGCTTTTCCCGGTTAGGGGTCGCCACAGATCACCTGTCTGCTCATGATTGGCAGTGCATGTTAACGGTGTCGAGTTGCCAGCCCAACACCCAATCTTCCACAGAAGGCACACACATATGCACACACTCATGCCTAGGGCCAATTTAGAGTGTCCAATCCACTTACAGCATGTCTTTGGGATGTGGAAGGAAACCAGAGCACCCGGAGGAAACCCATGGACATGCAGACTCTGCACAGAAGGCACCCCAGTCAAGGATTGAACCAGAGAACCTCTTGCTGTGAGGTGGCAATGCTAACCACTGCACCACCACAGCCTCCCTTAATTGACATCTATGAGCCTTAGAAAAACTGTGGTCAAAGTCTGTACTCTCACTGTGCAGCAATAGTGTGGAATACAATCCCTGCACCAATCAGGGCAATACATAACATTCATGTATTTAAGTTGCAGCTAAAAGAGTTCATCTCTGACTCCTGGCTTTACATATGCTGATCTCATGGTTAAAATTTCAGCTCCTTCTTTTCTAATCCCTATACACATCCTGTCTCTCCATTTCTTGCTTTTATTTCTCTTACTCTAACTCTTATTTACTCTTAATCTTGGTTTTATTCACTCTCCCGCCTTCCTTTCCTCCCTCTTATCCACAGTATGACTGTTCTGCGCTGACATTTGCTTTATGAGTGAGTAATAAATTCGCACTTAAAACATGTAAACATTTCAGTGCTACATGATACTGTATTTATCTTGTTTTAATGATTATATATGCATATTATTATACATATGTGTGTATTAATATTTGTATTAATCTATGTATTTACAGTATAATGTAATATGTCAGCTACATTTATGTATCTTCAGACATTGGCAACCTTCAAAAAGACATTGGCAGCCTTCAAGCACTGGACCCCACCCAGTTGGGGTTCGTGAAGGACCAATCTTGTCTCCTGAACCTGACTGACTTCTTCAAATCAGTCTCCAGAACCGTGGACGAGGGTAAGGTGGTCCACACATCTTATCTGGACCTCACCAAGGCCTTTGACACCATCCTCCACTCTGGAATCATAGATAAACTTACTAAGCTGGGCATTAATCCCTACATCACTCAATGTGTTGCCAACTGGCTTACTGACAGAACCCACACTGTAAAATAGCCGACTCCAAATCCAGCTCCAGACAAGTGACAAGTGGAGAAGAGTTCAGGGTTCAGTCCTGGGACTGCTCTTGTTTGGCATCTACTTCTCTGAAGTACAGGCCAACACTAAGGGACTCTGGCTAACAAAGTCTGCAGATGACTGCAAACTGGGAGCCATTATTGAATCCCCAAATGATGTGGATACTCTACAAAAGGGCCTTACAGAAACAGATGCTTGGTGCCACAGTCATGGGCTCATACTCAATGCCAAGAAATGTATAATTATCCCCTTTGGGAAAAAAACATGTAGCCATGAATTGCCACATAAGTGGCAGTACACTAAATAATGAAACTGTGATAAGTGACTTAAGGATACAGGTGGACAGTGGTCTCACCTTCGATAACCACATCGCCACAACAGTCAGGAAATCCTTCTATGTGGCACACCTCATCACTAAGAGATTTTCATCCAGAAAAAAGGAGGTCATTGTCCCACTGTACTCATCCCTCATTAGCCCCTTCATAGAATACAGTGCCCCATTTGGTATGTACCTCTCAAGACATCTGCAACAACTGGAAAGATCACAGAAGTACCTCACTAAAAGAATCACAGGCCTAAAGCAGATGGCCTACGCTGACCACCTTATAAAACTCCAGCTATACTCTGTCGCATATCGTCTACTCAGAGGCGATCTCTGCTTAACATACAAGGCCATGTCAAATCCAGAGCTGTTGGACATGCTACACTTAAAGAAATCCCAATCCCTCAGAGTCACACACTCCAGGGATCTAAACCTTGTCATCACAATAAACAAAACATGTTGGAGGGATAGGTTCCTGACCCAGAGACTCCCCAGACTCTGGAATAGACTGCCCACACATGTCAAGCAGAGCGCCTCTTTGGCCCTCTTCAAAAGGAACCTTGACGATTGGATGGGAGAAAGGAAATTCACCCCGGGGATCACGTCAGTTGCCCTGCTAGACAGGGGACCAGGGAAGTAAATAGTGTGGGAAGAAATAGCCAGGGAATTGTTAATGCTAGGCTTGTATTGGCCCTAGGGCTGATAGCCTAGTATCAACCTATGAACATATGAACCTATTAAATCTGGGGAGCTTTTCTCCCAGGGCCCCTGCTGAAAACAGATAAAATTAATCTCCTTGGACTTCCCTAGTAAACAGATGTCAATCAATAAATAAATAAATAAATATATCAAGAATCTCAAAGGACAATTAGGAATGTACCATGCTATCAAAAAACAATGGTGTGATCTGCAAAACACAATGAATGTATTTGTAGCAAAGTCTTTTGCAGACCTCACAGTAACCAAAGATTTATGCCAAATTGCTTCCCCACTCCGGTTACCCTAGTAATACATGCTAAGTGTAACCCTGCCCCTGTCCCTAACTCTAATGTGCATCTTAACTTTAAAAAAGGCTTTTCCCATAATACTACCACTAAACAAGGCAGCTCTGATATTCACCAAACACACACACACACACACACACACACACACACACACACACACACACACACACACACACACACACACACACACACACACACACACATAGTAAATAGGTTCATAGGTAGGTACTAGGCTATCTGCCCAAAGGCATTTATAAGCCTAGCTGGAATGTGTTGGCTTTTGCCGCCCCCTTAGATTAGCTCCCTGTGCCTCTGTCCAGCAGAGTCACTGAAGTGATCCCCGGGGTAAACTTCCTGTTTCCCATCCACTCGTCAAGGTTTCTCTTGAAGACTGTTAGCGAGGAGCTCTGCCTAATGTAGATTGGAATCTTGTTCCAGAGCATGGGAAGTCTCTGGGACAGGATTATATCCCTCCAGAACACCATATTTATTGTTGTGGTGAGGTTTAGATCCCTAGAGCGTGTGGCTCGAGGGGATATGGCTTTCTTTAGGTGGAGCATGTCCATCAGTTCTGGGTTGGACATGGCCTTGTATGTCAGGCAGAGATCACCTCTGAGTAGGCGGTATGCAACCAAGTACAGCTGGAGTTTCTAGAGTTGAGCTGCATAGAGCATCTGTTTGAGGCCAGTGATCCTCTTGGTGAGGTATTTCTGTGGTCTTTCCAGCTGTTGCAGGTGTCTTGTAAGGTACATCCCAAATGGGGCATTGTACTCTATGATGGGTCTGATAAGTGATGAGTAGAGGGGCACAATGACCTCTTTTGATCTGGATGCAAACCCTTTTGTGATTAGGTGGGCCATGTAGAAGGATTTTCTAACCACTTTGGCAATGTGATTATCAAAGAAGAGATTACTATCTACTTGGGTCCCCAGATCCCTTATTTTGTCTTCCGTATTTTGGGGGCTACCACCTATGTGGTAATTTGGGATACTTTGTTTTTCCCAAAGGGGATGACTATGCACTTTTTGGCATTTAGCTTGAGGTCATGGTTTTGACGCCAGGTATCTGTCTCAGTGAGAGGATCTCTGTGTCAGCCGGAGAGTCAATTATAGCCCCTAGTTTGCAGTCGTCTGCAAACTTGGTCAGCCATAGTTCTCCTGTGCTTGCCTGTACCTCTGAGAAGTATATGCTGAACAGGAGGGGTCCTAGGACTGAGTCCTGGGGAATGCCACTTGTAACCAGTTTAGAGTCAGACCTAGCTCCCACAACTCTTACCATGTGGGTTTTGTCTGTGAGCCAGTTGGCAACCCATCTTCTGATGTAGGGGTTTATGTTCAGACTGGTGAGCTTGTCTATAATACCAGAATGGGGAATGGTGTCGAAGGCCTTTGCAAGGTCTAGGCAGGATGTGTGGACCACCTTTCCCTCATCTATACCCTTGGTAACTGCCTCAAAGAAGTCCACCAGGTTTAGGAGGCATGATATTCCCTTAACAAAGCCGAACAGGGAAGGGTGCAGTGTTTGGTGGTTCCCAATGTCTCTGTTAATGAGATCCATGATGATGCACTCCATAGCTTTGCAGACCAAGCTAGTCAGGTTTATAGGGTGATAGTTCGCAGGGTCTGTTGTGGCTCCAACTTTGTGGAACAGAGTAACCATTGCTGTACACCACTCTATGGGAATGTAGCCTGTGGAGAGGCTGAGTTTGAACAGTGTGTTTAGGTGAGGGGTTAGTTCATCTTTGAGTTCATGTAGGACGCAGCCTGGGACACTGTCCAGTCCATTGATGCTGTGTTTTTGACTTTGGAGAGGGCTTTTTTAACCTGAGTGTCTGTGATTTCAGGGGCACTACATTCTTCTGGTATGGTTATGGGCCCTTTTGGGGGTGAGAGGGGGGTGAAGTTTGCACTGAACCTGTCTCACAGGATGTTGGCGATATCGGTCGGTTCAGTGTATTTTGTGCCATCCTGCACTAACTCCGAGCAGACCGGGGAATTGCCACTTAGATTCTTGACATAGCTAAAGAATGCCTTGTGGTTATCTTTGGAGTCCTTGACAATTTTTCTTTCAAAGCTAGCCTTGGATGATTTTATGAGGGATCGTAGTTTCTTGCTGATACTGATCAGGGATGTCTTCCCCTCTTGGAATTTTACTCTTTTCTGTACTAGTTTCCTCCTTCTGTTGTATAGCTTGTTTATGGCAGGGGTCCACCAGTCTGGTTTCCTTTTCTTAGAAGAGGGAGTCTTGGTTTTGCTTGGGATAGCATGATCCATGCATTCTTGTAGGTGCCCATAGAGTGCATTAGTAAAGGATTTTGCAGCTTGGGCGGTGTTATCCTTTAGCATGGGGGATTTGAAACTTTCCACCTCGGACTTAAGTAACGTGAAGTTTGCTTTTGAAAAGTTTTTCACGGTGGTTTCTTTGACCAGGGGTGGGGGCGGAATGTGGATATCCAGAGTGATTAGTTTATGGTTAGATCTAACCAGTCGGGGTTGACCTCCGTTGTGGAACACCGGTTGCCCATGTTGGTGACGATCAGGTCCAATATGTTGTCACCTCTGGTGGGGGTGTTGACCAGTTGATCCAGGGCATTTGAGTTTTATAAATTCTAGGAAATGTTGGGCAAGGGAGTTAGGACTTGAGTAGTTCTCCTAGTTAATGTCTGGGTAATTGAAATCACCCAATAACAGGGTGTTTGGTAGGACCTTTATGTTTCCCAATATTTCCAGAAATGTGGAATGGGGGTCCTAGGACATGGTGGGTGATCTGTAGCAAGCTACAATTTGAATTGCAGTTCTGCCTGTTGTTACTCCCCTTAGCTAACTCTGACCCTAACACTAAACACTCACAACCACACATACACACAAACATATGCATGTGTGCACACGCACACACACTCACACACACACACACACACACACACACACACACACACACACACACACACACACACACACACTAAATCTGTCCCCTTAGCTAACCCTGACCCTATCCCTAAACACTCATAACCACACATACACACAAATGCGCACACACGTGCAGACACACACACACACACACACACACACACACACACACACACACACACACACTAAATATGTCCCCTTAGCTAACCCTGACCCTATCTCTAAACACTCACAACCACACATACACACAAATGCGTGAGTGCGCACGTGCAAGCGCACACACACGCGTGCACACACGCACACACACTCACACACACACACACACACACACACACACACACACACACACACACACACACACACACACACAGCTGGTACAAATCCCATTTACCTTTTTATGGGAAAGCACACATTCAATGTAATGTCTGTTAAATAAATCGGATCTTCGCCCAAACAACCCTGCAGTTCCCAGTATCAATGAAAGCAATGGTTGATCAAATAAATGGCACTTGATCACCCATTCCTATAATCTGGAGTGAGAAGAAAATAGAAATCTTTGTAAGATGAAGACTTAACAGAAGATGAGGGTCCCAGTAAAGAAAACAAATGTGTTTGTTATACCTTCACCAGCTCTGATGTTGTGGTTTAGATGTTATGAATTTAGATGTTATGGGTTTTCGATGTTTTCAAGTGGAACCCTTCCTGGCTATGTACCTGCTCTATAACCTAACCTCCTCCTTCTCCTTATACAACTAAACTCTTATGCTTTTTGCTACTGCTGACTGATGTTATTTTCTCCATAATTATTATTTTTCATCACTTGTTGATATTGGTACAATAATGCTGATTAATATATATCAGTTTATACCTCTCTGATTGAATTCATCTGGCAACCAACAAAATTCCTGCTTTTATATATATATTCTGTATATATTACTGTAATCACTATCTCTAACACTGTATCTACTTTTGCACCAATTAATGTTTAATATTTTCTGTATCTACGTTCTTGTCAGAGCTTTTCTCCCCAGACCTCCACTGAAAATGGGCTCTTTTAAGCCCAGTGGACTTTTCTGGTAAACAAATGCAATAAATAAATAAATTTAAAAAAGTGTGAAACCTAATAGTACAACTCTCAACTCTTTTAAAAAGAAGCAGAAATGCTAGCAAAAACAGTGAATAGCTCCAAGGCATTTTGCAATGGGCTTTACCCCCGTACCTTCTGATGCGTGGTGTCTCCATACACCTTCTGCTTATATATACTAAATCCTATATTATCACTACACCTTGGAGAAAGATACCCAATTTCAGAATGAATAAATAGTCCCCCATTCATACTGATACATTTTCATTGTTATGAGGATGACAATTATGGTCCTTGGACTTTAATTGGGCACC
This sequence comes from Protopterus annectens, assembly GCF_019279795.1. Taxonomy (NCBI): domain Eukaryota; kingdom Metazoa; phylum Chordata; order Ceratodontiformes; family Protopteridae; genus Protopterus; species Protopterus annectens. The sequence continues at coordinate 8,549,035 of NC_056741.1, forward strand.
CGGCCTAAACATTATTTGGGCAGTTCCTCCTTGTTAGCAATATCCCATTTCATTGAAAATTCTTAATACACCTCACATTTGTTTTACCCACACTTTATTTAAACACAATTTATTAATGAGTAATTTTATCTAACATATTTAAGAAAGAGAAAATACACCAAAAAAGGAATGTTTTTTGTTGGGGGGAGAGGCAAGCCTTCCTTCACCCCCACTCCCCTTTACTTAAATATACTAAGTTCACAGTCGCACATCTCTTGTACAGTGTTGGCGTTAGTACAGTTATGTAATGGGGTATTTGGTATGGAGGCGCATATCCCCTGTAAAAACATTTCTTTTTGGTGCATTCATCACATAAAATGAGCTATGAGTAGAGGAAGACACAGAAACAGCTGCTATATCCAGTTTAAAAACTTTTACTTCAGTGCACAAACAGTAACACAAACACTTTCACCAAATATGCATCATCAGGTGTATCAAAAAGCAGTAACAAGTACACACCCTTTATATAAACTGAAAATCACATGACATATATTTAAACTAAAAGAGACATAGTACATTTAAAAACACATGATGAACATTTTAAAACACAAATATTTATATTTATAAAAACAATGAAACAAGCTGTATATCTTACTTATAATATTATATTGTTAAAACTATCTCTTTAGGGGTCTCAGCTTTAATTTAGGTTTTAAAGGAACAGGCTCATTTAGTCCATTCCCTGCATACCCCACTCAACCTTACAATCCATGTGGATTTCAGATCTTCAGTTCTATTATGTATATCCCCTTGTCTCACATTCTCATAAACTCTAGCAACTACTAAAAAACTGAAAACTGTGAGTGGAGTCAGTATTCAATCCATGTTTGGTAAAATGCGTTAATACTATTGCCCTTGTTAATATGGTAAACATGCTCTCTGATGCGTTCTCTAAAAGGACAATAAGTTTTATCAATGTAGAACATTTTACATTTTATACAGTGAGTCAAATATACTATGTGTGAAGAATCACAAGTAGTATTTATTTTAAAAGTATATGATGTACCATAATCAGGATGTTCAAAACTAGAGCTAGTGTCAGTGTATGTGCACCAATTACAATGTCCACAAGGTCTAGTCCCAGGTGAACAGTAATTACGCTGTGTATACTTAGGATAGCGTAATCCATGTTTCAATGACTTATTGTTCTTAAACAAGAATCTAGGATCAAAAGTTATAAATCTGGAAATTTCTCTGTCAGTAGTAAGAACTTTCCAGTGTCTTTTAATGATTTCAGTTTAATTACTAATATCAGTAGTATATGTCACCTTAAACCTCAAGTTTGTGTCTTTGGATCTCTTCTGTCTCCTAACATAGTCACTACTGCCAGATGAAAAATATGGTCTGTCTTCATTTTTTATTTATTTATTTTTATTTTACATTTGTTTACCGGGAACGTCCGACTGGAACTAGGTCCATTTACAGCAGAGGCCCGGGGAGAAAAGCTCCACAACAACAGTTTTATACAGTGTTATATAAACAATCAGAAAAATTCAAATAATAAAAAAAATTTACATACAATAGATCTTTTCAGACAGGTTTACATTACACAAAGAGGACCCTGGATATTGGTATTTGGGAAGGAAAAGAAAAATAGTTTCATACAGTGTTATATGTACAACCAAGAAAATATTTCGTACAAAGATCTTTCCAGGTGGGTTTACATTTGTCAAGAGCGGACCTTGGATGTTGGTTATTTGGGAGGGAAAGAAAACAATAGATATACTCATTGCCTGATGCAATCAAAGTGACATCACAGAAGGCAATATAGTAGGAAAAAGTAGCCGAAAGTAGTCCTGTTCTAGGAGTTTTTGAAGTACTGAGTATTAGGCATAGTGAGCAGTGATAGAAAGGAGAAGGAGGAAATGAAGGGGATTAGGAAAGCATGCATGTAATGCAAGGACAGAGCCATGCCTTCAGGAGGTGTGGCTTTAGGAAAGCATTTATGTAATGCAAGGACAGAGCCACGCCTTCAGGAGGTGTGGCTTTAGGAAAGCATTTATGCAAGGACAGAGCCATGACTGCAGGAGGTGTGGCTTTAGGAAAGCATTTATGTAATGCAAGGACAGAGCCATGCCTTCAGGAGGTGTGGCTTTAGGAAAGCATTTATGTAATGCAAGGACAGAGCCATGACTGCAGGAGGTGTGGCTTTAGGAAAGCATTTATGTAATGCAAGGACAGAGCCATGACTGCAGGAGGTGTGGCTTTAGGAAAGCATTTATGTAATGCAAGGACAGAGCCATGCCTTCAGGAGGTGCGGCTTTAGGAAAGCATTTATGCAATGCAAGGACAGAGCCATGACTGCAGGAGGTGTGGCTTTAGGAAAGCATTTATGTAATGCAAGGACAGAGCCATGACTGCAGGAGGTGTGGCTTTAGGAAAGCATTTATGTAATGCAAGGACAGAGCCATGACTGCAGGAGGTGTGGCTTTAGGAAAGCATTTATGTAATGCAAGGACAGAGCCATGACTGCAGGAGGTGTGGCTTTAGGAAAGCATTTATGTAATGCAAGGACAGAGCCATGACTGCAGGAGGTGTGGCTTTAGGAAAGCATTTATGTAATGCAAGGTTAGAGCCATGACTGCAGGAGGTGTGGCTTTAGGAAAGCATTTATGTAATGCAAGGACAGAGCCATGACTGCAGGAGGTGTGGCTTTAGGAAAGCATTTATTTATTTTTTTTTGTATAATTCTCTTTATTGAAACTTTTCAGCAAATGGATACAACACTGAACATCAAATAAAATACAGATAGCAACAGAAAATACAATACTCATACAATAAGATCATAACTATATACACATACTACAATGCCCAATGACTTGTTCTATCCATAACTCACATTATGATGGAAAGAAAAAGAATGTTGTCCGAGAACCAAAAGAAAGAAAATAAGATGAGAAACTCAATTAAATATAAATCATCATCATTTGTCATTTAAGTATAGATTCAGACATAATACCCCACCATTCTTTGGTAACTGGCTTGTGCTTAATATTGTGGAACGGGAATTTGTGAGCCCTGAGAAGTTTAATCACTATGTGCTTGAAGCCTTCCCACGAGAGGGCGTGTCTACTTCTCCAGTTTAGGGAAATGTAATATTTGATTAACATAAAAATAGGAATCAAAATCTTACATTTCCTTTCAGTTAAGCCCGGTGGTGGGATGTGTAGAATGGTAAATTCCCATGAAAGGGTAGATTTTTCATAGTCAATTTTCTCAAGTATCACTCTCAGGGCACACCACAGCTTATATGAACATTTGTAACTCCAGAACAAATGGATGATGTCATCAGTTTGGTTGGAGCAATAACGGCAATTAGGGGATAGATTAGGATATCGCTTACTCAGTACTTCAGGGGTAAAATATAGGAAAGCATTTATGTAATGCAAGGACACAGCCATGACTGCAGGAGGTGTGGCTTGAGTGATTTTTTGAACAGTGAGATAGATGTTGCTGAGGATATATTTTGGGGGAGCTTATTCCATTCCTTAGCGATGGTATGAGAGAAGAGGGCTTTCCCTGCAGTGTTGTTGGCTTTGGATATGCAGAGGAGGGTCTTGTTTGATGAGCGTAGAGGACGGTTTGCTGAGTACTGGTTTAGTAGTTGGTTTAGGGCTGGTGTTTTGTGGGGATGCTTTAGTATGTTGAAGATGAGCACTAGCTGGTGGTACCTAATTAGCTGAGGGAGCTCTAATCATTGCAGGTGTTTTAAGGCAAGACAGTGATGACTTCTAAAAGTGGAGTTATTGGCAAATTTTGCAATCTTATTGTAGCATGATTCTAGTTTGTCAAGATCTGTTTTCCTGATGTGAATTAGGATTGGTGATGCATATAGTAGGGTAGACAAAAGGTGGGTTTGGGCTAGGGTGATTCGTGCCTGGTCTGATAGGAACTGTTTGTGTTTGTATAAAGTTCCTAATTTTTTATGAACCTTTTTAATGGTTTGAGAGATGTGGACATTGAAGTTAAGATCCTGATCTATTTCAACACTGAGTAGTTTGGTATGTGGGGAGGGAGAGATTAATGTGCCGTTGTTGGAGGTAATGGTGAAAGGAAAAGGTGTGGTTTTGTATTTGTTTGGGGTGAATAGAAGTAGTTTGGTCTTTTTGGGTTTTAGAATAAGGTGGATATCAGTAATCCATTTTTCTACAGAGCAGAAGGATTCTTGGGTAAGTTTCTGAAGTGTGGTTATGGTTGGGGCTGAGCAGATTAGAGTTGTGTCATCTGCGAACTGTATAAGTGATGCATGCAGGGTGGAGGTATGTAGTTTGTTGGTGAAAATGGTAAATAATAAAGGACCTAGTATTGACCCTTGTGGAATGCCTACACTAGTTTGTAGTAGTGGTAATAGTATGCCTTGCCATTTTACTGACTGTTTTCTATCAGAGAGATAGCTTTTGAACCAGGAAGTAACAGAGGGGGCAAAGGAGATGGTGGTTAGAGTGTCTATAAGTAGGTTGTGTGAGACCGTGTCAAATGCCTTAGATAGATCTAAGAAAATGGCTGATACAAAGTTGTTGTTGTTTCTAAGTTGGTTAACCTGGTTAGCAAAGGAGAGAAGAGCACTAGTTGTATTATGGTTAAGGCAGAATCCATGCTGTGTGAGGGAGAGGAGATTATGTGAGGTTAAGAAATGCATCACTTGGGTGTGAATGCATCTCTCCAGGAGCTTGGAAAGGGGGATAGGATAGCAATGGGGCAGTAGTTTGATAGTTCACAGGAGTTACCTCCTTTGTGTAGGGGTATTATATATGGCACTTTCCATAGTTGGGGGATGTACGCTTCCTGTATGGAGTGGTTTATAAGACGTGAGATGGGGTAGGCTAGGGACTCTGCAGCTAATTTTAGAAAAGTAGTGGGTAGGCCATCTGCTGCGAGAGTGGTGGGTTTTAGTTTTGAGAGTAATTTTTTTACTGTGGAGGTAGGTATGGGTGAGAGGGTAAAAGGGGGTATATTATTGTGATGTATAGTTGGGGTGAGTATAGGTTTATTATTGGATAGCTGGGTAGATAAGGATAGAATAGAGTCTGTGAAGTGACGGTTAAACTGGGAAGCTATGCTGTCATTATCATTGTTTGTGTTGGGAGCTGGGGTTGTAGTTTGGCCAGGTTTTACAAGGGTATTTAAAGCCTGCCAGAACATTTTAGGGTTTTTGGAATGTTTGTTTTGGATCTCTAGGAAGTAGTTTTGTTTGTCCATTTTTATTTGTTTTTTTGGCCTGGTTTCTAAGTTGTTGACATATTTGTTTATCTTGGTTGTTGTTTTTTTTTCTAGTTCTTCCATGCATTATCTCTGGCTTTTAGTAGAAATTTTGTTGTCCTATTTAGCCAAGGGGCATAGTTAACCTTAGTTCTATGTTTCCTGATGGGGGCTAGTATGTTTAGCACTTTCATAAAAGTATTATTGAAATATTCAACTGCCTAGTCTAATGGTAGTGTTTGTAGTGGGTGCCAGTTACTTTGTTGTAACATACTGTTAATGATTTGTGGATTTACCTTGTGCTCATTTCTGGTCTCTTTATATAGTATAGGTTTGGGTATGTTTACTTGTCTATGAAGGAGGAAAGTGGGGCAGTGGTCACTCAGTATATCAGGTAGGCAGCCCACATGATAATTTTCTTTGGGGAGGCTAACTAAAGTCCAATCAAGAATGGAGGGTTTATTGGATGTTTTATCAACTCTGGTGGGTTCTTGGATTAATTGTGAGAATCCAAACAAGTTTATATGGTTTGTACGATTGTTGGCATTGCAGGCTAGCCAGTCTATGTTTAGGTCTCCTAGCAGGATGGTTTCTTGGGGCAGGTTGATTGTAGCCCATTGCAACATATCCTCTATTATAGGAGAGTTATTTCCTGGAGGAACATAACTGCAGAGGATGTTGATTCCCTTTTTGTTTTTGAGGGAGATAGTGGAGCCTAATGTTTCAGAGTTGCCAAAAATGGGAAGTGGGGTTTTAAGGGGTTGAAGGTTAAGTGTGATTTTAAATAAAATTGCAACTCCACCACCCTTTTTGGTATTTCTATCTTGCCTTAGAATGTTATAGCCAGGGGGGAGAATTTCTTCATCTTGGGTGGTGGGTTTTAGCCAGGTTTCAGTTATGGTTTGGTATATCTGGTGAGTAGTGGGCTATGAATGCAAGTAAGTCTTGTAGTTTGTTGGATATACTTCTTGAGTTTAGGTTAATAATAATTAGGTCTGTTTCCTGTTTGTGGAAGAGAATTTCATAGCTTGGACCTGGGTTTGGGTGTATGTCTCCTGAGATTAGTAGCCATCTTTTAAGGAATAGTTTGAGTTTGATGGCGTGAGCTAGGTCTGTATGATGTCTAGGTGTTGTTATTCTATGGGGAGATAATGTGGTGTGTGGTTTGTTTATATAATATAATGGGCTACTATTAAATAATGCGGGGCAGATTGTAATGTTTGTATGTGTACGTATGTGTGTGTAGGTATGTGTTATGTGGAAGGTAGTGTTTAATGGTATGATAGCATGTATGGATGTGGTGTAGGCTAGAGTAGTGAGAGTTAATAGTAGTAGTAGTGGTAGTATGCCTAGCATGATTTGTCAGGGATTATTAGAGGAGATGAATGTATGTAGTGGGGTGTGGTAAGAGAGTGGGAGTGGATAAGGCAATTGAGGGAAGGTGATAGGTTTTAGAATTAGGGGTGTGACTATTAACAGTATAACGTTGTGACCACTAGGGGCGGGTGGGAATTGGGGGCAGGGTAGGGGAGCGGAGTGAGCCCAACGGGCGAACGGAGCAGGAAGAGCTGAGAGGAGTGAGAGTCCCACGAGAAATTATCAGTGAGTTGACCCTTTGGAGTTGTAAGGTTCAACAGCTATATGCTAGGTAAGTGAGAATCTCTGGGTGGGGTAATACACAGCAGTCTAGGGAGACTAGTCTAGGGAGGGGAAATATGTAAAAGCCAAATATGCAAATATATAGTACTACAAGGGCTAGGGGTACAACTAAAGTATGCTGGTATATGGGGTACTGTATCTAAAAGTGGGTAAATGTTGCCACCTAGTGGTGAAACATCATACAGTGATACACTGTTCTTTAAAATACAGGCAGCTAGAAAATATTTAAAATCAGGGAGTGGAGTGGAGTAAATGGGGTCTCTGGACAGCAGTAGGCTGCTATTGTGTTACGCCGTGGGTACTTTAGGCATTAAAATACAACAAACTAGGTTAAAGCAAGTGGTTAGTTCTTACTTAATCACAAAATAACACTAGGTGGAGACCCGTAGATAGTTCTACATGCACGCTGACTCTTGTTTGAGGGAGAACAGGTTACAACCAGCGCTGTGGTTGTTTTGGATCCAGACAATCCAGGGATGATCTCTTTAGGAGGTTATACATCTTTGGTGGTTAACTAAACAATGAGAAGCACTCGAGGTTGGAGGGTGAGGGTAACAGCAAGCTGTAGAGAGAGAAAGAGGCTGTTTAGTAGTCTGGTAACATAAGGAGGGTTAAGAGTGAGTAAAAAAAAGGAGTGTCTAGGAGGAGAAAAGAGTATATATGTTAGGAGAGTTTAGAGATGTATTGATGTACTAGATAGTGCTATATAGAGAGGAGTGGGTGAGCACAGTAGCAAAGTGAGAGGAAGGATACAAAAACTGTACTATGCTGTACCTAGTAGACCATACAGCAAGAGTGCAGGAGGAATTGCATAAAACAGTGCATTAGCATTTCAGATAAAACCAGTAACTAAGCAGCTAAATAAGGCAGAACACAGTGTTATACAAATGCCTGATGGAAATTAGCAGTATGCATTAATATACATTTCAAAAATGCAGGCTAAAAACAGTCTTGCCAGAGTTTCCGGTAAACAGCAGCTAAGCAGTTATATAAAGCAGAACACATTGTTAAACAAATGCGTGCTGGAAATTAGCAGTATGCCTTAACGTGCATTTCATAAATACAGGTTAAAACAGTCTTGCTAGAAATTCCAGTAGCACCAAAAAAACAAATGCGAAGCTGGTATTAATATCGGTATGCATTTACGCGTGTTTCCCGTTTTGGTTAAAAACTGTCTTGCCGGAGAGTAATGTTGTTATACTAGTGCACTTACTAGAACAAGTAATTCTTGTTTAGGCTGTTTTAACTAATTATTAACAAGTAATGTTGCTTATACTAGCACTAGTCCCAGTATCGCTTAATACAACAAGTAATTACTATTTCAGCTGTTTTAGCTAATTATTAACAAGTATTTGGTCCAATGCTAACATGAAACAGCAGCTGTTAGGCAGCTTGTCTTTTATTAGTGACATTAACCACACTATTTTGAGTTATATGATCCTCATAGCCTATCTCCCTCAAGTTCCTAATGGCAGTATCAACCTCAGCTAAAAAATCAGTATCCCTTGCATTTAATCTAGAAGCCCTATACAACTGATTATAGGCAACATTTCTGAATACATAAGATGGATGAAGACTGTCTCTATGAAACAGATGATTGACGTAACAGTCCTTTCTGTGTAATTTAGTATATATAATTCCATTCCCATCTTTTATTACTGATACATGCAGAAAATCCATTGAAACCTGTGAATGATGAAAAGTAATTCTCAAATAATGTGTAGTAGTGTTCACATAATCCATGAATATTAGTGTTCACATAATCCATGAATGCACCAATAATGTGTAGTAGTGTTCACATAATTCATGAATGCACCAAGAACATGCTGTTTCCCATTCCATAAGATAAAGAGGTCATCCACAAACCTACGAAAGAACAGAATATGTTCACTAGATGGCCCCCATAGAATATGTTCACATTCCCATACGGCCATTACCGCATTGGCATAGCTATAGGCAGACGAAGTGCCCATAGTCACGCCATTGCACTGTTTATATACCTGTTCTCCAAAAACAAAAATTTTATGCACAAGTACTATTTCAAGATGTTTCCCCAACAGTTGAGTTTTACTAGGACTGTAATCCATATGAGCCTTTAAAAACTGCATCGTACTATTGATGCCATCTGAATTTTTAATAACTGTAAATAAAGAAACTACGTCCATAGTAACAAATATTAAGTTATTATTATTACTGGTTGTAGCATGTTCATGTAGCTCTCTAAGAAAAAGTTCAGTGTCTATGAGTACATGTGTCAACTTATCAAGACCTGGTCTGAAATGTTTCTCTATATAAATTGACAATGACTCAGTGTACCAGTTCCTTCCAGACGCAATGGGTCGTAATGGTGGATCTAACCTACTCTTATGTATTTTTGGGAGACCCTGTATGATGGGAATAGTTGGCTTACTGTTATAAAAATACTCATAGAGACTGCTGTCAAATAAATTCATCCCAAACAAACATTTGATTAATACTTGCACATCAATAATAATAGTATCTTACCATACTCTATCCAGTATCCCCCTCACTGAGAGTGTTAGAAAATACTACCAGGATCATGATTAGGCCGGCAGACAAGGGTGGACCTACAGTGATACTGGACAGAGTATGGTATGATCAAAAAATGATAGTTATGTTCAATGATACTTCTTTTTATGCGAAATTGCCTCGTACACCTGCTAATACTATTGTTTGAGATGAATTTATTAATGAATTAATGTTCTACATTAATAAAACTGATCGTCCTTTTAGAGAACGCATCAGAGAGCATGTTTACCATATTAACAAGGGCAATAGTATTAATGCACTTGCCAAACATGGATTGAATACTGACTCCACTCACAGTTTTCAGTTTTTAGTAGTTGCTAGAGTTTATAAGAATGTGAGACAAGGGGACATACGTAATAGAACTGAAGATCTGGAATCCACATGGATTGTAAGGTTGAGGGGGGATGCAGGGCATGGACTAAATGAGTCTGTTCCTTTAAAACCTAAATTAAAGCTGAGACCCCAAAAGAGATAGTTTTAACAATATAATATTATAAGTAAGATATACAGCTTGTTTCATTGTTTTTATAAATATATATATTTTGTGTTTTAAAATGTTCATCATGTGTTTTTAAATGTACTATGTCTCTTTTAGTTTAAATATATGTCATGTGATTTTCAGTTTATATAAAGGGTGTGTACTTGTTAGTGCTTTTTGATACACCTGATGATGCCTATTTGGTGAAAGCGTTTGTGTTACTGTTTGTGCACTGAAGTAAAAGTTTTTAAACTGGATACAGCAGCTGTTTCTGTGTCTTCCTCTACTTATTGTTCATTGGATTTTGTATTTCAGACACAGTGTGTGAGCCAGTTCTTTGTGGTAGTGCTTTTACTAGTTTTTCTACATAAAATGAATTGTTGACAAAAATGACTTGCCAATAACATTTTTCGACATATTGTGTTTAGATAAAATCTGTATTAGATTAATTTATATATACCCTTATAGATAGACAAATAAATATATTTATTTATTATATACATAAATAAATATATATATATATATATATACACATGACTAGAACATAAGCATACTAGTGCCAGTTCAAGAACAAAGGCAACAATCGCAACTGTGGGCAATACAGAGATATCAAACTGTTGTCACACTGCATGGAAGTTCTGTTGAGGGTGATTGATAAGTGAATACTCAGAGTAGTAGAAAGATGGGAGTTGAGCAGTTCAGATTCAGATCAGCATGTAGCACAAGTGACTTCATGGCTGCAGTGAGACATAGAGTTAAGAAAAAGATATAGATGAGGAAAGACTCCAGCTGGGCATTCGTGGACTTTTACAAAGCATATAACAAGGTCCCAAGAAATCTGATTTAGGCAGTCCTGCTATGATTCAAAGTCCTAGAGATATTGGCAGAATTATTGCAGACTATGTAAAAAGACGCAATGATGCAAGTATGAACAGTGTTTTCTCACAGAAGGGTTCCCAGTGGGAGTGGCTGTGCATCAGGGTGCAACTCTGACACCACTGCGTTTCATACTGATTTTGGACTACATTAGCAAACAGGTGAGAGGGGACAGATCAACAAAGGTAATGTATGCAGACAATGAGGCATTACAGGCAGACTCTGAGCAAGAGCTTTAGGAAAAGATAGGGGAGTGGAATGTAACACAAAGGTACACGGGTTGAAACTCAGTAGAGATAAGACCATGGTAATGGCAGCATTGAGGGAAATCAGAAGAAAATGAGAAATGAAATAGAAGGGAAAAGAATGGAACAGGTTAACAGCTTCAAGTATCTGATGGGGTGGTGGAACATATGGGAAGTCTGAATGAGGAGGTCAAAGGTAGAATCAGAGGTGCTGCACCCAAATGGCACAGTGTCTGTGATAGTGTATGACAGAAGAATGCCAAAGAAGCTGAAAGGTAAGATATACAAAACATTGGTGTGGCCAGTACTACTGCATGATACAGAAACCTGGACAGTGAAGGCAGAGCAGTTGAGGAAGCTTGAGGTGATGGAGACAAAATGCTTGAGAAAGGTGGTAGGATGCACACTGTGGGAGAGATAAAGGAATGAGAACATTAGAGAAGATGTCAAAGTAGCATCAAAAGCAGGGGTGGCCAAAGAGGACAGATTATGGTGGTTGAGGCATATGTACAGAAAAGGAGAAGACAATCTAAGGAAGATGATTCGGGACTGGCAGGAAGAAGGCAAGATGAAATGGGGGCATCCAGCACAGAGGTGGGTATATTGTTTGAGAAAAGACCTGTGACAGTCAGTCAATCAGTCATGACTGGTGAAGAAGGTCAGAGAGGGTGGCAATAAACTGAGAGAGATATTAAAGGTTGACACAACACCCTGACCCAATATAGAAAATGGGAAAAGGGGAAGGGGTGTTGATGATGATGAAGATGAGGATGTGTGTGTGTCTGTGTGTGTATGTGTGTGTGTGTGTGTGTGTGTGTGTGTGTGTGTGTGTGTGTGTGTGTGTGTGTGTGTGTGTGTGTGTGTGTGTGTGTCAGTAAAGTGTTTTAGGCCAGTAAGTCATAATCACACTGATATATGAGCTTCTTTCTTATACCTTAAACAACAATGGCTATCACTAAAGTGTGTCTCCATTCGGCATACCATATCCAAGAAACGTAAGTGTTTGCTTAGAAATTGGAGGTAAAAAGTATTTCATTGGACATGGAGAGGGCTGAAACATCAACTAGCAAGGGGGTCTTTTTACGAATGCAGGTCTAGGAAGGTGCCAGGCAGCTACAAGCCTGTTTATATTTCCATTCCAAGAAAGATTATAGAAAAAATTTGCATGACTGATAGGTGGGATTCCTGAATGAAGATACCTGCACAAATGGGCAACTGCATAGTTTCATATATCAAAATATCTGTCAGTTCAGCTTGATTAACTTTAAAAAAGTAGGACCTACTGAGCTGGATCAAAGTAAAACAGAGGCTATAGCCTGGATTCTAGCATGGAAAGTTCAAATTCAAGTTCATATTTTATTCTACTGTTTCAATACATTGTTGTTACATTTATATCCATACAAGACATATAAAATACATTTCTAAAATTCACAATTGTGAAGCACAGTTTTGACCTTTAAATGCCCTGATATCAAATATTTACTAATAGTTTTCTTCATCAAATGTGCATGAGCTAATAATGTTTGTAGTATATTTCCCCTATTGGTGGATATCAGTACTATGAGGTGTTGGGTTTCTAGTAGTATTACATTTTATTCATTTATTTTACATTTGTTTACCGGGATAGTCCAACTGGATACATATCCATTTTCAGCGGAGGCCGGGAAGAAAAGCTCCACATAGACAAACTTACATAGATTACACAGAAGTTAGCAAACAATTATAAAAACAAAGTGATTATATACAATGGGTTAGTCACATAATTATGCTTGAGAATTCTGAATAATAAATGATTTCCTATATATTCATAGAAGGATATTCTGTCAAGATGTGAGTTAGACCTTTTTTCTTTACTGCACAAGGACAGTTATATGCCATGTACATAGACACATACATATGTACATACATAAACATACATACATATGTACAGACAGACAAATATTTCAGGCACAGGCAATAATGCCTTTCTAGATACCAGTATACAAAAACAGTTATTCGCATAATAAGTATGCAAGTTGTTCTTAAAATGTCTAAACTAGTGTTTGCTTTAATAAAATCTGGTAGTCTGTTCCATGTACCAGCTACCCTGTCTAAGAATCAATGAGTATATTTATCAGGCTATATAATCTCCTAAATATGTTATCTGGTAATTCTGTGCTACTCTTTGATAACCCCAAACGTTCCCAGAGGTAGTTGTCTCAAAATGCCCTATATACCTGAATAAGTTTTTTTCTTAAATGTCTACATGAGATGCTGTACAGAAATTCAAATTCTGATGCAAATTCAGCTGCATCCCCCGGAGTCTGAGCAACCACACATTGCGCAGTACCTGTTACACCATTCAACTCTCCACGCACCTCCAGTGCCTTAAACACGCTCGCCATGGCATTGAGCAAGGTGGAGAACCTGAGTAAAATCTTTGGCTACTGGGACACAAGAAAAGAGACCTTTGCACAGTCCCTGTTAAACAATTCAACTCTCACCACACCTCCAGTGCTTTAAACGTGCTCCCCACAGCATTGACCAAGGTTGAGAACCTGAGTTGAATCTTTGGTTACCAGGACACAAGAAAAGGGACCTTTGCACAATCCCTGTTACACCATTCTAATCTCCCTGCACCTCCAGTGCCTCAAATGTGCTCCCCACAGCATTGAGCAAAGTTGAAAACCTGAGTAGAATATTCAGTTACCAGGACACAAAAAAAAGGGACCTGTATGTTACATCCCAATTACTTTTGTAAACAGCTAATCTGGTATTAGGAGCTGTAGCCCTGTTAAATAGCTATATGTAACTTAATGACAGTATTTAACTGTTTTAATATACTATAACTCTTAGGGCTCACCACACTCGGCAGGACAGCTGTTTGGCACTACTGCCGTTGTGATCTGGCAAAGCCTCTCTCCCTAAACACTAGCAGTGATATTATCAAGACAGTCTAAGTTTTTCCCTCTCCCCTAGCAACTTCTGGGATTTGGAAGTTTGTTTGAAACAGAAACTGTAACTGATCCTCACACTTTATTTCCTAGCTGAAAGCAATCTCACTGAAATTTTCTTGAAACATGGTTGTGACCCTTCCACCCTCCATTCTAAGTGGCTAATCTAACACCTCTACTCCTCCCCCCTTCCAGTAGGGGGCTCTCAGAGTTTTTATAAACCCCAGGCACAATTTTCAAAGTGCCAGTTCAGCTGCATCCCCCAGAGTGTGAGCAGCCTCGCAGTAAGTGTCTTGTGCTGCTTTTTAATATCTTGGATTGTTTTTGCAACCTGTTTAGTCACTTTCAAGCAGCAAAAGGCTGTAAGTATTGATATATTGTGAGGGAAATTGGTGAACTGTATAAAAGCAATTTAGCTGTGCTTACATGCCACTTGGAACTCAGTAATAAAAGACCGCATGTTAGTAATTGATTTAAGTGAATATATTGTTTGTGCTACCTGTTTATTCACTTTTCAAACAGCAAGGGTTGTAATTATTAATATACTGTGAGGGAAATGAATGAACTACATAATGGCAAGTTAGCTATGCTTATAGGCCACCTGGAACTCATTATAAAAGAACCGCATGTTAGTAATTGATGTAAGTGAATGTATCTGTTTGACTGCACTGATGCGACTCTAATATACTGGCTTCCCCATACCCGCACTGATGCGACTCTAATATAATGATTTATAGCATTACTAAGCTTTCTTACACCCAACTGCATGAGATATAAATATTAGTGCATTTACACTTTCTAACGTCTTGGTGTAAGAAAACGTGTTTTGCCTTAGCGGATAACAGTTAAGTTTGAGATCACTGGCATAGATATAATTAGTAGTGCGTATGCACTTTTCTAGTGTCATGGTGTAAGGAACCACATGTTTGGCCTTAGCAGCAAGGGGTTAAGTTTGAGATGCACACTGTTGCGATGTACTTAACTAACTTTCATCTTTACATAGCTGGATTGCTTTTATAACCGTATTAAATCCGTCTTCTCTGCAGATATCTACAAATATGCATGCTATAGTGAGAATCCAGATTGTAAGGGCTAACTAGCCACATTAGGAGGAGTCTCACAGTGATTGTTCATACCAACCAAGCAATTGCATATGTTAGCCACTGTTTTATTTGTCTGTGTTAACCTTCACCTGCTTATTAATATTGTGATTGGTCCTGCTGTTGTTGTACCAGATTGTTTCCCTCCATACTCCCCCATACTTATCCTACCTTCTTCATTTTCTGTTTTAGTTGCACAGTCCCTGTTACACCATTCTAATCTCCCTGCACCTGCAGTGCCTTAAACGCGCTCCCCATGGCATTGAGCAATATTGAGAACCTAAGTAGAATATTTGGTTACCAGGACACAAGAAAAGGAACCTGTATGTTACATCCCAATTACTTTTGTAAACAGCTAATCTGGTTTTAGGAGCTGTAGCCCTGTTAAATGACTATATGTAACTTAATGACAGTATTTAACTGTTTTAATATATTGTAACTGTTAGCACTCGCCAAACCCAGGTGAACAGCTGTTTGGCACTACTGCCATTGTGGTCTGGCAAAGCCTCTCTCCCTAAACACAAGCGGTGACATTATCAAGACAGCCTAAGTTTTTCCCTCTCCCCTAGCAACTTCTGGGATTTATAAGTTTGTAAAAGAAAATGTAACTGATACTCATACTTTATTTCCTAGCTAAAAACAATCTCTCTGATTGTTTCTTGAAACCCAGTTTTGACCCTTCCACCCTCCTTTCTAATTGACTAATCTAACAACTCTACCCTCCACCCCCCCTTCCAGTAGGTGGCTGTCAGAGGTTTTATAAACCCCAGGCGCCATTTTCAAAGTGACAATTCAGCTGCATCCCCCAGAGTGTGAGCAACCTCCCGGTACGTGTCTTGTTCTGCCTTTTAATATCTTGGATTGTTCTTGCTACCTGTTTAGTCACTTTCAACAGCAAAAGTTTATAACTATTGATATACTGTGAGGGAAATTGGTGAACTGTATAACAGCAATGTAGCTGTGCTTACATGCCACTTGGAACTCAGTATAAAAGGACCACATGTTAGTAACTGATTTAAGTGAATATATTGTTTGTGCTACCTGTTTAGTCACTTTTCAAATAGCAAAGGTTGTAATTATTAATATACTGTGAGGGAAATTAGCAAACTGCATAATGGCAAGTTAGCTATGCTTATATGCCACCTGGAACTCTATAAAAGAACCACATTAGTAACTAATGTAAGTGAATGTATTTGTTTGACTGCACTGATGCGACTCTAATATACTGGCTTTCCCAACCCACACTGATGCGACTCTAATATAATGATTTATAGCATTACTAAGCTTTCCTACACCCGACTGTTTGCATGAGATATAAATATTAGTGCGTATACACTTTCTAACTTCTTGGTATAAGGAACCATGTATTTCACCTTAGCGTCTAACAATTAAGTTAGAGATCATTGGCATAGATATAATTAGTAGCACGTATACACTTTTCTAGTGTTGTAGTGTAAGGAACCGGGTGTTTGGCCTTAGCAGCAAGCGGTTAAGTTTGAGACTATCACTGTTGCGATGTACTTACACTAACTTACATCTTTACATAGCTGGATTGTTTTTATAACCTTATTAAATCTGTCTTCTCTGCAGATATCTACAAATACGCATGCTATAGTGAGAATCTAAGGGTTAATTAGTCACATTAGGAGAAGTCTCACAGAGATTGTTCATACTAACCAAGCAATTGCATGTTAGCCACTGTTTTATTTGTCTGTGTCGGACAGTCTGGAGGAGAAGGTAATCACACACACCACAAATCCAGTCTCACATAGACCTATCGCAACAGCAAACCAAACACATAAACACACAAAAACATACTCGGAGGCTCTAAATAAAAATCTGCCCAAGCAACAGAGACCTCCAAAGCAGACATCCAAGCAACTGCTACCCCACAACAATACCTATGTATCACATAGTTCACAAAGTCAGTGTGCCACACAATCACAGCCCTTAAGGCTAAACAACACACCTAATACACTTGTAATAGGTGACTCTATTGTCAGACACACTGACGTCCCTCTCACCAGGCTGAACAAGGAGAAGGTCACTGTAAGCTGCCTGTTGGGTGCCAGGATCCGCCACATAACACAAGCACTGAGGTCACTCCAAAGCAAGTACAAATATGACTCCGTCATTGTCCATGCTGGTGAGAATGACCTGAGACGTACCTCCCTAGATTACATGAAAAGAGACATAGAGGAGCTCTCTGATCACGTGGCCCAGGCCAGTATGACCCTGACCTTGAGTAGCATCTTACCCTCACCAAGAATGATACCACAGTATAAAGACAAAATGATCAATTTCAACAATTGGCTAAAGTATTGGTGTCACTCAAAGGGGATCTAGTGTTTGTCAGCCTGGGATGACATGCTTGGCAAGCCCCGTTGCTTTGCTAGGGACGGCTTGCACCTGTCACCCCTGGGTTTTCGAATACTGGCCAAGGCTCTTGCCACCCCCATAGTTCCTTTTTTAGGCAAGGCTCACATAGTTCACAAAGTCAGTGTGCCACACAGTCACAGCCCTTAAGGCTAAACAACACACCTAATACACTTGTAATAGGTGACTCTATTGTCAGACACACTGACGTCCCTCTCACCAGGCTGAACAAGGAGAAGGTCACTGTAAGCTGCCTGTTGGGTGCCAGGATCCGCCACATAACACAAGCACTGAGGTCACTCCAAAGCAAGTACAAATATGACTCCATCATTGTCCATGCTGGTGTGAATGACCTGAGACGTACCTCCCTGGATTACATGAAAAGAGACATAGAGGAGCTCTCTGATCATGTGGCCCAGGCCAGTATGACCCTGACCTTGAGTAGCATCTTACCCTCACCAAGAATGATACCACAGTATAAAGACAAAATGATCAATTTCAACAATTGGCTAAAGTACTGGTGTCACTCAAAGGGGATGCAGTGTTTGTCAGCCTGGGATGACATGCTTGACAAGCCCCGTTGCTTTGCTAGGGACGGCTTGCACCTGTCACTCCTGGGTTTTCGAATACTGGCCAAGGCTCTTGCCACCCCAATAGTTCCTATTTTAGGCAAGGCTCAAAAGACAAACCCACCTCCTTAGACAACACAAGGAAAAAGAAACTAAGGGTAATGCTGCTCAACGCCAGAAGTCTAAACCTCAAGATGCACGCACTTGAGGCTCTCCTCAGTATGGAGAATATCGATATCTGTGCAGTAACAGAAACCTGGTTCAAGGCTCCCAAGAGCACCCCAGCACTACCAGGCTATACCTCATACCATGCATTTCGGCCCCAAAACTCAGACCGAACTACAAGAGGAGGGGGAGTATCCATATTCATCAAAGATACCCATACCTCCAGGCTAGTGGCACTGCACGAAGCATCTGAGACCATCCATGTGCAACTAACAGTGGGCAAAACTGCCTTCCAGTTTGTAGCCTGCTACAGACCACCCTCCCAAACTCAGGAACCCCACTCAGCTTTCCTGAAGACACTAGAGAATATGAAGGTCTCTCCAAACACCATTATATTGGGTGACTTTAACTACCCAAACATAGACTGGGAGCACTACTCAAGCCCCAACACCCTAGCCCAATGGTTCCTAGAATTTATAAACTTAAATGCTATGGAACAACTGGTCACCACTCCCACAAGAGGGGAAAACATATTGGACCTGATCATCACCAACATGGGGACTCTATGTTCCATACCAGAGGTATACCCCTCATTGGTAAGATCTGACCATAAATTAATCACTATGGACATACATATCCCATCCCCACCCCCAGCAAAGGAAACCACGGTCAAAAACTTCTCAAAAGCAAACTTCCCACTTCTCAAACCCGAGGTGGAATCCTTCAAAGCCCCAGGGCCAGTGGAAAATATGGCCCAAACCACAGAATCCTTTACAAACGCATTCTATGTATACCTACAGGAATGCATGGATCGTGCTATCCCAAATAAAACCAAGACACACTCCTCCAAAGGCAGGAGACCTGTCTGGTGGACTCCAGCCATAAATAAGCTGTACAACAGAAGGAGGAAGCTACTACATGATAGAGCAAAATCCCTGAAAGGGAAGGCAACTCTGATCAGTACTAGCACGAAACTATGATCCCTCATAAAATCATCTAAGGCTAGCTTCGAAAGAAAAGTAGCACAAGACGCTAAAGATAATCACAAGGCTATCTTTAGTTATGTCAGAAACCTGGGTGGAAACCCCCAGATATGCTCTGAGTTAGTGCAAAATGACAAAAAATACACCGAACCCACAGACATTGCCAGCATCCTGGAAGACAGGTTCAGTGCAAACTCCCCCCCCCCCCCAAATGAGCAAATGACTATCCCAACAGAGTGTAGCCTCCCTGACATCACAGATGCACAGGTGAGAGCTGCCCTCTCCAAAGCAAAAAACACAGCATCAATGGGACTGGACGGTGTCCCGGGCTGTGTTTTACATGAACTCCAAGAAGAACTGAACCCTCACTTAAAATCACTGTTCAGTCTCGGCCTTACAACAGGATATGTACCCAAAGAATGGCGTACAGCAACAGTGGTCCCACTCCATAAAGGTGGTGCCACAACGGATCCCGCAAACTATCGCCCTATAAGCCTAACTAGCCTGGTCTGCAAAGCTATGGAGTGTATCATCATAGAACTCATAAACAAAGACATTGGGAACCTTCAAACACTGGATCCTACCCAATTCGGCTTTGTTAAGGACAGATCTTGCCTCTTGAACCTGGTCAATTTCTTTGAAACAGTCACCAAGGCCATAGACAAAGGGAAGGTAGTCCACACAGCCTACCTTGACCTTGCAAAAGCCTTCGACACAATACCTCACTCGGGCATCATAAATAAGCTCACCAGCTTAAATATCAACCCCTATGTCACAAGATGGGTTGCAAATTGGCTTAGGGATAGATCCACATGGTCAGAATTGCAGGTGCCATGTCAGACTCTAAACCAGTTACAAGTGGCATCCCACAAGGCTCAATCCTGGGACCCCTCTTGTTCGGTATATATTTCTCTGAGGTACAGGCTAACACAGGAGGACTATGGCTGACAAAGTTTGCAGATGACTGCAAACTGGGGGCCATAATCGACTTGCCGGCTGACACAAGCATCCTCCAAAAAGGTCTCACAGAGATGGATAACTGGTGCCAGAGCCATGGCCTAAAGCTAAGTGCCAAAAAGTGCATAGTCATCCCCTTTGGGAAAAACAAAGTGCCCACAAATTACCACATAGGTGGTAATCCATTAAGTACAGAAGAAGTAATTAGGGATTTGGGGATCCAAGTAGATTGCAATCTCTCCTTTGACAATCACATTGCCAAAGTGGTTAGAAAGACATTCTATATAGCCCACCGTATCACGAAGGGGTTCACATCTAGATCAAGAGAGGTCATTGTGTCCCTCTACTCATAACTCATCAGGCCCATAATTGAATACAATGCCCCATTTGGGATGTACCTTACCCGACACCTGCTACAACTAGAAAGACCCCAAAAGTTTCTCACCAAGAGGATCAAGGGACTCAAACAGATGCCCTACGCAGTTAGGCTAAAGAAACTCCAGCTCTACTCAGTTGCTTACTGCCTACTCAGAGGCGATCTGTGCCTGATGTATAAAGCCATGCCCAACCCAGAATTAATGGACATGCTCCACCTCAAGAAATCCAAATCCATCAGAACTACACGCTCCAGTGACTTAAACCTCAGCACAGAAATAAATAGAACATGCTGGAGGGACAGATTCATATCCCAGAGGCTCCCCTCACTCTGGAACAAAATCCCAATCCATGTCAGACAGAGCCCCTCAATGACCCTCTTCAAGAAGAATCTTGACGTTTGGATGGGAGATCGTAAATTTACCCCTGGGATCTCTTCTGTGTCACTGCTAGTCAGAGGCATGGTAAACTAACCTTAAATGGGCTATCTTCTGTGACCTACTATACAGAGGCACAGTCAACTAATCTAAGAAGGGTGGCAAAAGCCAAACACACTCTGGCTAGGCTTGTAAATGCCCTAGGGCAGATAGCCTAGTATCAACCTATGAACCTATGAACCTATGTGTTAACCTTCACCTGCTTATTAATATTGTGATTGGTCCTGCTGTTGTTGTACCAGTTTGTTCCCCTCTATACTTTTTTCCTCATACTTATCCTGCCTTATTCATTTTCTGTTTTAGTTGCACAGTCCCTGTTACACCATTCAACTCTCCCCGCACGTCCAGTGCCTTAAACACGCTCCCCATGGCATTGAGCAAGATTGAGAACCTGAGTAGAATATTCGGTTACCAGGACACAAGAAAAGGAACCTGTATGTTACATCCCAATTACTTTTGTAAACAGCTAATCTGGTATTAGGAGCTGTAGCCCTGTTTAATGACTATATGTAACTTAATGACAGTATTTAACTGTTTTAATATGCTGTAACTATAGCACTCGCCACACTTAGGAGTGGTGATATTATCAAGACAGTCTAAGTTTTTCCCTGTCCCCTAGCAACTTCTGGGATTTGGAAGTTTGTTTGAAACAGAAACTGTAACCGATACTTGTACTTTATTTCCTAGCTGAAAGCAATCTCGCTGATCATTTCTTGAAACCCGGTTGCATCCCGCTCCGTTCCACCCTCACTACACTCAGACTCTACTTCGCTCCCCTACTCATCCCCCTTTCTCAACCACCCCTGGTCTCCCTAGATTAAATAGGCTTAATCCTCTACCAATCAAGTCCCACTACTTTAATCTCCTCCCATTCTTAAATTATATTTGTATTCCTTCCCTTTACCTTATCTCTACTAGCTCACATAGTTCTAATTTGTCTATACCCTAAATACCCTCCCTTCTCTCAGAGCAATTTCTTTCTCAATAACATAACAATCTCACTATTTCACTCTTTATTACCCCTCTCACTGTAAATAACTAATTCCAGCACGTAACTCAAATGGCAACTCCCAAACGGCCTCCTCAATCAGTCAAACTTGTGCCAGTCCGAATAAACAATGTATCAAAATACTACTTACTCTTCCTTATGGCCTTACTAAATTCACTAATATTAACAACCTACGTCTCCTCTTTTCACTCTAACATTACCAACCCCCCTCCATTCTACTCCACCTCAAATATCCATCCCCTCAACTTCAAACCAGTTAATATCTATATAGGTAGCTTGTTATTTCATTTTACAAATTTTATACAAGTGAAATTACCAAAACCTTGCTATTCAAACCTAACCACTATATCCTTATAACATGACAAAAACTTTTCCAAATACCTAAAACACATAATCCTAACTGTACCTAGGCTAACCCTATGTGGTGACATACATCTAAACCCTGGTCCAACCAACCATCCTCCAGCCTCAACCTACCACCCTAGTCTGAAAACAAACAACAATCTGCCATCAGTTATTCCCAGGACTGACAAAACTGATATATTAATACTGAACATGAACATCAGAAGTATAAACAACAAACTTCATGACCTTCGTGCCAACTTAGCTCTCTACTCACCAGACATTGCTCTATTCACAGATATTTGGTTAAAACCCAACACCAAAAGTAATGAAATATTACCCCCAGGCTACAGTATTATATGCTCTGACAGAATAAAGAAAAAGGGCAGTGGTGTAGCACTACTCTATAAAAACACCTCACCGTAGAAACACTATCTGAAAAAAAACTTTGAAATTGAGAATTCTGAAATACTATATGCCAAACTAAAAGTCAACCCAAATAAATATATATATATATATATATCATAGGTCTTTACATGACACCCGGAGATAATAGTTCAGTACTGGAAAACTTACTACACTGGTGTTGCAATAACCTCCCTCAAGAAACACTTATAATGGGTGACATTAATATAGACTGGTCAGAATGCAATTCCCCACAACCCAAAAATCATATAAACTTTCATGGTTTCTCTCAACTCATTCAGTTACCCACTAGAGTTAATAAAATCTCAGACAGAAACTCCACCCTAGCCTGGATGCTAACAATCAGACCAACCCTTTACCCCCTATCAGGTTGCTTACCTGACATCCTCAGTGATCATTTGCCCACTTATCTAGTTAGAATGAAAACAATGCAAATCAAACAACCCCCCTCCTACAAATAAGAAATAAAAAGCAACTAAACCCCAACCAACTACAACCCCTTCCCCTACAAATAAGAAATAAAAAGCAACTAAACCCCCACCAACTACAACCCCTTCTCCTACAAATAAGAAATAAAAAGCAACTAAACCCCAACCAACTACAACCCCTTCCCCTACAAATAAGAAATAAAAAGTAACTAAACCCCCACCGACTACAACCCCTTCCCCTACAAATAAGAAATAAAAAGCAACTAAACCCCCACCAACTACAACCTCTTCCCCTACAAATAAGAAATAAAAAGTAACTAAACCCCCACCGACTACAACCCCTTCCCCTACAAATAAGAAATAAAAAGCAACTAAACCCCCATCAACTACAACCCCTTCCCCTACAAATAAGAAATAAAAAGCAACTAAACCCCCACCAACTACAACCTCTTCCCCTACAAAAAAGAAATAAAAGTAACTAAACCCCACCGACTACAACCCCTTCCCCTACAAATAAGAAATAAAAAGCAACTAAACCCCCATCAACTACAACCCCTTCCCCTACAAATAAGAAATAAAAAGCAACTAAACCCCCACCAACTACAACCCCTTCCCCTACAAATAAGAAATAAAAAGCAACTAAACCCCTACCAACTCACAGAAATCCTCAAACACTGCAACTGGATACCTTGAAAAATCCTTCCCCTCCAAGACGCAGTAATTTACATCAATACTACTTTCCTAACCATTCTACATTCACAGGTACCTATTATAAATATATATGTGTCAAAGCTAATTATGCCCCTTGGCTAAGGAAAGATACACTAAATCTTCTCAGGCTTAGAGATAAAGCATGATCTACCTGGAAAACAAATAGATCCCAACTCTCATTCCAATTGTATCAGGAACTTATGAATAAAGCTAAAAAACAGATAACAACAGATAAAATTAACTATTACACTGAAATACAATCCAAGCATCACAAAAACCCACCAAAATTTTGGTCCGCAATAAATAACATCCTTAACCCAGGGGAAAACAGCCCCCCCCCCACTCACCACCAGCAATTCAGAAAATATACCCACTCAGTTTAACAAATATTTTACAGAAACCATCCTTAAACTAGCTAAAAATCAAACATCATCAACAAATAAACCCTCCATTCCTACTTCTAACATAACATCCACCTTCTCACTGCAACGAGCTCCAACTGATGCCATCAAAAAACTCTTGACAAAGCTAAAGCCCACTACACTAGCTGCCAACGGTCTACTCACAGAATACTTAAAGCTAACAGCAGATGTCATAGCATACCCTATATCTATACTAATCTACAGATCAATAGCTGAACACCAGGTCCCTTCCAGCTGGAAAACTGCATATATCATTCCCCTTCATAAAGGTGTCCTATCAACTGAGCTAAATAACTACAGACCAATTACAATATTATCACTGCTCTGGAAAATTCTAGAAAGAGTTATTTATAAACAGGTAACTGACTATCTACTAAATAACAAACTTCTAACCAATACCCAACATGATTTTAGACCATTCCATAGCACAACTACTGCTCTATTGTTTTTTACTAACATCATTAATCTCCACAGGAGTAATAATCACTTTGCATCTTCCATCTTCTTAGACCTGTCAAAAGCGTTTGATATGGTCTCCCATACCCACCTTCTCAGCACCCTCTCAGACCTCCATTTTTGTAATTCCACCCTTGCATGGTTCAGAGATTACCTCACAGGGTGTCAACAAGCTGTCTCATGGCAACAGACCCTTTCACCGTTATTACCAGTTGAACCTGAAGTCCCCCAAGGCTCCATTCTAGGCCCACTCCTATTCTCTATATTTACTAACAATCTCCACCTTGCAACTGCTCATGCATCTCTCATCCAATATGCAGACGATTCGACTGTGATATGCTCTGCACCCTCCCTACTAGAACTGCAAACACTTACCCAGAAAGCCTTTCAGGAAATAGAGACCTGGCTAACAAAGGCTAATTTATTCTTAGACCCCCCCAAAAAAAAACAAACTATTAATATTCTGGCCTAACAAAACTCCACCCTCCCCTAACACTTTCCACATTACCTCCCATAACAAAACCTGTATAACTCCCTCTCAGCACACAAAACTATTAGGAATCGAAATTGACCATAAACTCAGATTTGAAATTCACAAATCTCAGGCAGTTAAAAAGGTACACAAAAAACTTGGTATCTTACATAGGAACAAACACTTTTTCACAAATAATACCAGAATAGCCATAGCCCAAACTCACCTACTCTCCACTTTACTATATGCAGCACCCATTCTTACTAACCTCAAGAAATCTGAATTGCAGAAACTTGAAATCTGCTACAATAAAAAAGCAAGATTCGCCACTAATTCTTCAGCTAGATCTCATCACTGCCTTGCACTCAAGCAACTCAATTTGTTAGAATTTCCACAACTCCTACACTATATACAACTTTCAATGGCCCACAAAATTCTCTCAGAGTCTGATAAAATACCCACCCTACAAACTCTTCTACAATCCTATGCTACTACGAGATCCCTCTGATCCTCTAACAGAAACCACGTACAAACTCATATAGTCAGAAATCAAGGAGCAGAGTCCCTCTACTCAAACTACATAGGTAGACTCTGGAACGCCCTATCTTACCTCCACATCATCTCTAACAATATTAAACCATCCCTAAAAAATATCTACTTAACAAATGGATTTGCCTATGCACAACCCCTGGCTGATAACTAACTCTCCATCTCCATATGCTCCTCTCCAATTCCTCTATTACCTTACTTCTTATCACAATTCTCACGCTTGCACTATCCTAAGCATTAAAAGAAAGTAAAACACTAGACTGTGATTATTTTTCATTGTTAGGACCTTAGTCTTCTTGGAACTGTATAAAGTACATATATGTAACAGATCAGAATTTTTTCTGTTAATAGCATCTCTAAAACTCATTATAAATGTTATCATAGTTGTATAGATCTTTGTTTCTTGTCTGTAATGCACTGTTGTATCTGGAGCTTTTCTCCCCGGGCCTTCGCTGAAAAAGGACGTGTGTCCATTCGGACTTTCCCTGTAAACTAATGCAAAATAAAAATAAAATAAATAAATAAATAAATGTTAATATTTTGTAATAATTTAAATGTTCATATTTTCACTGCACTCTTTCCAGTTTGTTCTTGCTACTTTTCTTTTAAGGTTTCATATTATTATTCCACATGCTAGTTTGGGTCAGATGTAACTTACAAACAATGATTACATCATTTCTCATTTCTTAGACTTTATAAATATTTTTATACAGCCTATAATTCTATAACTACCCAAGGCAATTGGTTGATATGAGTCAAAAAACTCAAAGCTGGATCTACCTATATACCCAATTCCATAAATGAATCATCATTTTCAATCGCTTTGTGCTGTATTAAATATTCACCCTTCAGTCTGTGTCTCCCAAGTATCACACTTAGTTTTGATGTATTTATCAACGTATTTCCCTGCGCCCAAATGATCAGTTTAGTGAAGTACTTTTCCAAACATGCCCTATCTGTAACAGATGTAATCAGTTTACCCATTTCCATATCATCTGCATATAGACCATAAAATATCTCAGATGAAAAAGATAGGTCTTAAAGATACAGTTTAAACAAGTATAAGCTTTGGACACAGCACGGTGGAACACACTGACTGTAACCTAGAATTTCACCCATCAAGTTGCTGCATGACACTTGCCATGTCCTATTTGTAGATCATGCAGTTATCCATCTTATATACCTAGTTGTCCTAATTTATTGATCATGGTTTTGTGTATGAGCCTATCAAAGGTTGAGGTTAAGTCTATGTAAATTATATCACAGTACAGTTTTTCATTTCATTTTATTGTTATAGAAAATCACATTACAAGTTGTTATCCACCTATTTTAACATATGTATGGGTTCAAACCCCACAACAAGAAAGTAAACTTACAGGTCTCTATGACTCTCGGTGTGTGCTATGTTCCTTTTCGTTACAACAAGTGCATATCTCTAGTCTTGAGGAATCTCCCTGTACATATATGACCTAGTCAATAACAGATATCATGGTCTCTAGTCTTGAGGATTCTCCCTGTACATATATGACCTAGTCAATAACAGATATCATGGCACTGTAAGTGCGTGATGAAGAGTGATTGTGCCGTTATTACTAAAACTGCCTCCTCCCTGTGCTTTGTTTGGGTACATTTGCATATTTTGTTTCCAATATAATCTGACTTAATTTCAGTATCTGAAGTTACCTGGAAGTTACTAGCCCAATTTATCACTCAATTTGCTGAGTCTAACCATTTTGCATTACATTTTGTATTTTTATATCTATAATCTGTTGAGTTTGAGAAAATGTTTTAGAGTCTAAATATAGTTTATTATCTTGTGTGTCTTTACTCCTTCCACATCTTATGTATCTATAAAATAGTTTCCTGTTATGCTCAATATCTTTATATAAATTTTCTTCAAAGATTTCCTAATCTTGTCTTGATAATTTAATTTTTTTAAATCGAGTTTATTTCAGTTTTCAAGTTATAGTTTACCTTCATTTACATTTCTTCTATTTTTTCTCTCTTACCTTAATTAAGTATCTTGTTCTTATGGAAATATATCCTTCTGATCTCATGTGTCTCGATTCTGATCTAATGTTAAACATTCTTGATTCAAAAAATTTCCCTTTCAAAATTTGACATTCTTCCTGCAGTCTTCCCACTGAATGCATTACTCTACTTAGTTTTACATATTGACTGTTTTCATTCCATAGTCCATTATCCTTTTCTATGCATTAGTTTAGATTTCAGTTAGGCAGAATTATCCAGCAATGAATGGGTGGACCTTCTTTGAAGGCTAAGCATTGATCTGGCAATTCGGCATCGTAAAAATCCACTGCCAATTATTAGCGGACCAGATTTCCACTGTGGCGACCCCTAACCGGGAAAAGCCGAAAGACGAGTTTTACCTGCATGGCAACATGATCACTTCATATCAAAGGTGATAAAACATGACATGACGTAACAATCATCCTTCTTGTATGTTCCATTGCCTGGTAGGTTTGTTTACACTTTGCAGCAGTTGTTGCTCTTGGACATACTTTGTAAATAATTTCCTTAGTAATGTTTCTTAATCAATATTCACTGATAACAATATTATTCCAGTCTGTTTCTAGCAAATATACATTCTCATCTACTACTATTTTCCTTCCTGTGTTTTAAGAAAGATATGTAAATTCGGGTCTATATTTAAAAAAGCGAACGGTGATTAATTGACCCTATGTAAGTGAAAGCTTACAATGTTGAACTGTCAGAGCAGCGATTTTGTTTCCAATGGAAAATAATTGCTGTTCCAACAAAAAAAAAAAAAAGAGAGAAAAGAAAACACTTTAAAACATTACATTAAGTAGGGGGGCTTCGCCCCCACCCCCCCAATGTGGGAGGCAGTACCCTACATACACTTCTATTTAAATATACCAACTCTGAGACCACACTACAGTGCCAAAAATGGCAAAGTAACGAAGCGGCCAAGCGAATTCTTTTCCAGGGAAAAAATTTGCTTAAAAGCCGCTTTGATATTTTGCTTTTTCAGTCTTTTATGTTCGACCAAGACATTTGGAAGAGTGCATCTTCGGTCTTGTAATATGAACCCGTAAATACAGATGGACCTACTACACATCAGCAAGTCAAATGGCATCAGAAATATTCAGTCCAGGGATCTAACCTCTTCTGTAATATCAACAGAATGGCTTGAGAAACAGATATATCTCACTGATGATAACTGTGCTTTGGAACAGACTCCTAATCCATATAAAACAAAACGTATCCTTGTCCATATTAAAGCACAACATGGATCTATGGATGGGTATTAGAAAATTTACCCCAGGGCTGCATTCTGTATTACTAACAGAAGTATAATATATAATTATTGAAAATTGGATGGGTAAGCCCAGTCTAGTAGCAAATGGAATAGGTTAATTCAAGTACAAAAAGAGAAAGTGGGTAGGTTTAAAATGACCCATAAAGTCAGGCAGCCTACTAATGACCTATGAACCTATGTACACATTTCTCTAGGTCATCAGCACTTGACTTTGGTGGTTTATACATGCCAATAATTTTTATCTGTTCCAGAGGTGTCTTTATTGTCACAGTTACACAATCTACAGTATTGGAGTTATAATCACACATGTAATAATCGCAGGTCTCCTAACAAGCTTTAATTCCTATTATAACACCTCCATTTGATTTTCTGTTGGAATGCCTGCTACATTTAAAACATTTATGCCCTGACATAACTGGTTTCCAGTCATTGTTTCTTTAACCATGTTTCACAAACAATAACATTAATCTTAAATGAACATAGCAACTTTTCTAGGAAAAAAAAAACATTTTTACTAATGATCCTACCATTAACAACCAGTACAGATAAATCAATTTTTGCTATATATGAACTGTTAAATTTCTAATCTGCTAAAAGTACTGTCTTGTGTTAATCAAATATTGCAATATATCTACTTGCTGCAAAAGTTCTATTCCCTTGTCTTGACAAGTGGACTCCATCGTGCCTAAACACATGTATGCCAAAAATTAAAGCTGGATGTTTTACACATTTACACTTTTTAAAACAGGCCATTTTATGCACTTATTTACTCAAAAATATTTTCATTCACACTGACCTGACTCTCCTTTCTATATGTGATTTGATAAAAATACACCTTAACACAAGTGCAAGCTATGTTATCTAAGAGGGCTGTAAAACCCTACCAAGAGTCAATAAATCATTAAACATAAGATCTTGTGAACCAACTTGCATAAAAACAGCTACATGCTTCCTTAGATTAAGGCATTCTAAGGCCCTATTTACATCCTGTATTTTTGCTCCTGGAAAGCATTACACAACTGAATGTGTTCATTATTTCTCTGCTAATGTAAGCATCTATTCCTCTAATAATTTAATATCCAATTACTGGTATATCATTTCGGACCTGATCTGAAGAAGCTCCCATGTCTAATTCAGTAACGGATGCTCTTTCAATTGTTGGAAAATAATGCTCTCCATCACTATTACTCTTATTACTCAATGCTTATTTCAAATACAAGCTTTGCACTTCCAAAACCTGAGCCATGCTGTTAACTACAGTCTTTCTTCTCTTTTCTAAATGTTCTTTAATCCTTTTAAATTCTGTTTACATTTCTTCCTTTTAGCTTGCCCCTTGCATACATTTTCCTACCTTCTTTGTTGGAAACCTTTTATATATCTATATCTATATACATCTATCCATCTATCTGTCTATCTATCTATCTATCTATCTATCTATCTATCTATCTATCTATCTATCTATCTATCTATCTATCTATCTATCTATCTATCTATTCTCTTTGCATTATGGAAATTAAACAATTTATTTTCCTTCCTAGTTATTTGTTGAGAATTTCTGCTTTTCTTTTTTTTTATTTCCTTCTGCATGCTCTGAGTCCACAGATTAATGAATATGTGCATCCTGAATTCCAAAGTTGTCATCAGTAGTATCATGATCAATAGGGGTTGGGTGATCTTTACCAACAGATGGCACTTTCTTACCTGAATGCATTCTATTTGAACTTTGTCTAATATTATTTATCTCATCAAGCAGTTCAATAATACATGTAACAATTGTTCTCCAAGCTGTGCCAACTGCATGAGTGCAAGCATCTTCAGCAAGCTTAGATTTGCTATTAATAATAGTAAGCAAATCATCTAACTTTTGACATGATGAGCACTGCAATGCCAGAGGATATCATGTAGTGTGAGTCAACATAATGGGGAGAGGTATGAGTAAAGAGAAAGATAATTGTATCCAGACCAAATATCAGATATACTCAACAGGCCATTTGTGCACTTCTTAGAATGTGACAGATGTCATGAATGTCTGGGCTGATTCTTTACCTCTGCAATGAGAGCACTTCTATGTTCTGTCAATGATATTGCCATACTCTCTACTTATTGTTATGCATTTATCTTCTATTTGTGAAGTATATAAATTTACTGATTGCAATGAATTAATGTTAATGGGGAGTTTTCTTTTTATCTCCTCTGAAGCAGGCACTTGCCCATTAAGATTAATCAAACTGACAAAGTCAAATAAATAAATAATGCCTACCTTCCTTTGCCAGAATCTTCATAAGTCTGTTTGTGATCTATTCGCTGTGTATGTGCATTTATGCAATATTTGTATAGGTTTGGTTTATACACAAATGTATGTCAGCGGTTGTACATGTTTACATGCATATATATGTTTTATTTATTTATTTAGCCTTTGTTGAGCAGGTTAGTCCTACTAGGCTAGTGATCTCTTTGGGGAGACCTGAGGTGGTATTTATGCTACTACAGGAAATTTGGTGAGGGCATCGGGGAACATCCTCTTACTCTTTTTAAGTGGGGATGCTGTTTGTTGCAGCATTTCCTGCTTCTGGTCCAGGAGCAGTGGTGGCTCAGAGAAGCAGGGAAGAATATGGCAGATGCTAACATTTTAGTGGAGCTATTCTTTCATAATGAGGGGTTCTGGGGAAGAAGGTAGAGAAAAAGAGCAACCAGAGGTACTGTGAATGTAGTCAAGCCTTCACAAAAGTAAGAAGCAGATAATACTGGGCATACAAGCTTGTAGGGAAGGTGCCTGTATGCAGTGAGAAGAGAGAGGTGTACATTTAGGGTAATGTGCAGGTGGTTGAAACTACACAAGATTCAAAATTGCTTTTCCAGGAGCAATTAATCAAAGTGGAGAGAGAGACATTAGGGTTGCAGGATTTTTACCTACAGGATTTAATCAACCCTAAGTGAGCTGGGAAGTGAGAACATGATTTCATGGGGAGATATTATGGCTACAATTCAAGAAGAAGACGTGGAGGAAGTGATAAAAGAAAAGTAAAAGTCTTATGTGAAGACAGTGAAACAGGGAGAATGAAGGGAATCGAAAAAGAGAGACTTAAGAAGAAAGAAACATTTAGTAAGAATAAGTTGTAATGATGCAAAAGAGCTGGACATGTATGACATTTGGGCTAACATAATAGCACCTTTGGGTATTTCACCAAAAGAGGTAAGAGCATTTATTCATATTAATAAAGATGTTCTTTGTGACATATTTGAATCAGGATAGTATATGAATATTTTTTAGGATAGTATGAGTTAAAGAAAAACTATAATCCATGGAACTGTATGTTTTACAAGCATTTAATAGAGAGACAAAAGAAAATTTATGTTTGGTTTTGAACTGAAGTAGAAAAAGAATCAATAAAAGACTATTTAAAGATGTCATGGACATTACAAAAATGTATTATAATAGAGGTTTATGGGAAGGTAGTCTTATATTAAAAAGGGAAAATGAAAAAATAGTGGATATTCCACGCATGATAAATGCAGACAGAAACAAAGCCACTGTGAAATATTGGGGGGAAACAAACAATAAACGTTTTTTTTTTTTTTTTTTTTTTTGTGGAGTGATCATTTAATTAATAATTGTGACAAAAGGAAATGTAATATTTATGACAAAGTGGGACATGATGCAAAAAATGCAAACTGAAATGTTTTAAATGTGAAAAACAGGTAATTTATGGCTGGATTTTAAGGAAAATACAGAAGAATATAAGGAGAAATTAGGTACAAAGCATGAGATTGAGCAAGAGATAGAATGAGAGGAAGAAAGAAAAAGAGATCAAAAAAAGTGTAAGAAGAGCAGACATAACAATGAGTCAGGGGAAGGTGGAAAAGTAAGATAAAAACATAGAAAAAAAGATGTGAAGTAATGGTAGAAGCAAGTGATGAAGAAGAAGTTAGTTGGAGAGTGGTGGAAAAAAAACTAAAATTCTATTGGAAAAAATTGGAAAAGATAGAAAGATGAAATTTAAGGGTTTATGATAAAAATAAAAAGGCATAAGTTAAAGACGGGAGAAAAAAAGAAGTAAGAATCAATAAAAGAAGAGCTGAGAATCTTAGTGATAAATATGAATAGTCTAAAGAATGTAAAACGAAGATTGGGAGTATTAGATTGGTGTGTAACACTTGATATGGTTAATATATCAGAAAATAGAAAATACAAGAATTTTAACAGAAGAGGAGAGTTTAAAAGTAGACAAGTTATGAGGAGATGAGATTATTTGGAATACAGGAAAAGAAACATGCTCAGGTACAGGAATATTATGTAAAAGTTCAATAACTGTTAGATTTTCCCTTGTTAATATTGGGTAAGGTAACAGTTACAGACATGAAATGGAAACAACTGGTTTATAGACAGTTATGTATATTATAAATGAAAGACAGGTGATGTTTAAAAAATCCTAGATTTTTGTAAGTGTGAACATGGATCTGATATTAGTGAGCATTTTAATTGTGACCTGAGAAAAAGGAATAAAGATGGTGGTGATGTTAAAATAATGACAGAAATAATTAAAAGTGGAATGTTTATATATATATGGGACAATGAACAGTGGACTTACAGAAGAAATAATTTAAAAACAGAGAGAGTACTTAATTATTTCTGAAAGTTTGAAAATTATACAAGAAAGAATACAAGTTGCAGGATTTTCAGATCATTTGGCAATTTGGATAGAGATTCAGGAAACAATAAGAAAAAATAAAAATAAGTAAAGTTATTAAAAGATTAAAAGATTTAGACAAAGGCAGAATAGAAATGATTAGGCAATTATGGAAAGATCATGTAGGTATGACATAATTTAATAAAACCTTGATGTTTTGGAAGGTAAGTTTTAAGGATAAATTTTTTTTTTTTTGGAATGGCAAATTGTAAAAAGAAAAGAGATGAAGAAGAAATAAAGTAAGTAAGGATGCTTTTAGAGATTTAGTAAGAAATAAAAAAAAATAATTTTTGAGAGAGAAAAGCAATATATGAGATGAACCAAGACAAAATTAAAAGAATGTTGCATAAACAAATGTATTTTACAATGGAAAAAGGAAGAGGTTGAATCTTATTTCAATAGAATTGTAAAAAAATATATAATAATAGAAATGAGAGAGATGTGAAAGTGTTAGAAGTCAACAAGAAATAAATGTAATAAAAGAATATATAAAAAATGTTCAAATAAATTAAGATAGGAAAGAAAAGTGGAAGGTTAAAAACATAACAGGATAACTAAGAATTAGAAAAATGAATAACAATGGAGAAACTAAATAATGTATTGAAAATAGTAAACATTAAATCAGCAACATGATTAGATGGGATAGAATATCATATGTACAAAGACATCCTAGAATGGCAGAGGAAGTACTTTGTGGAAGTGTTGAATGATTAAAGGAAGATTTTGAAGAAATATGTGTCAGAGCTATGATGTTTATATGGACAAAGGGGGAAGAAGAGGGCATAAGAAATTGAAGAATGATAGTTCTAAATAATTCATATTATATGGTTTTTAATGAAAAAAATAATAGAGAAGAGATTGGAAACAAATTAAATGAAATATTAGAAAAAACAATATTTGAGAAAAAGGGAAGAGGGAGTCAAGAGTTATTAATGTTAATAAGAGAAATTGTGGATATGTTAAATAGGAAAATAAAAGTTAAAATTATGGCGAGTGAATTGAGTAATATATTTGACAAGATGCAGCATAAGATTTTATTTCATATAAGAAAAGAATATAAGTGAAAAGATACTAAAAGTATTTGTTACAGCATATGAAATAATTAAGTAAAATTACAGTGAATGGTTTGTTAAGTCAAGAAATAGATATAAAGAGTGGGATAAGAGAAGGATGTCCAATGATTGGTATTTTATTTGTACTACTTATGAATACAATCATTAGCAAAGTAAGTACATCATTAAAATAGCAGAATATAGGACTATATAAGGGATTAAAGTACCAATTATGTTCACTTAAGCAGATATTGTTTTAATGACAAAGAACACACAATGAAAGTGACCATTGGGCAACTTAATAAATATTTGAAAGCTATAGGTATGAGTATAAATAGGGATAAAAGTAAAGGTTTAGGAATGAGAGGTAAAATAAAAAAATGTTCAGTATAAAATGGAAGAAATAAAAATACTAGATATAAAACTTGGAAAGGAGATAGCTAAAATTCAGCAATGGGAAGATATAATAACAAAATAAGGAATATATGTTTATTTTGGACAGCAGACAAGCTGTCAAATAAAAAGAAAGTATATTTTATAAATGTTGTATTATTGAGAAAAATTGCATATTTAGCGAATGTATTTATGATCCATACAAAAAATGAAAAAGAATTAATGTCTATTGTATTTTTTTAATACGGGGATCAAGATTAAACTCAGTTGAAAGAGGTATTCTATATGTTAAAGAAAAAGAAGGAGGGTTGGGTTTAATAAATCCAGTTATTTATGCACCTTCTTTAAATCTATATAAAGTGTTGAAGAAGATAACAAGTCATTAATAAATGTAATTATGAGAGATATGAGAAAATTGGTGTATGCCAAGTAAATTTGAAAGGGGAATAGGATCTGTGAATGGGGAAATAAAAGTCTATCAAGAAAAAACAATGTTAAAGAAAATAAAGATAAGTGATATAGAACATGATAGAAATGAATGCTATTCAAATATAATGAATAAGTATTACTGTATTTATCCATGGGAAGATTAGAGGAAGAAAAAATAAAAGCCATAAAAATGAGACTAGAGTGGTAGAAGAAATATATAGAATGCAATGATTTTCTATGGAGATTATCAATAAAAAATGCCATTGAAATTGAATACGCCATATAAAAATAGAAGAAAGGTAATGTAATTATTGTGTTTTGTAAGATTTAAAATGGTAAAGAAATTGTGGGAAAAAACTATGTGAAAATAATGTTTTAGAAAGGATTAAGCAAATGGAGGATATAAATATGGATATGTTGGAATATGGTTATTATAGTATGAAAAAGGATGTCATATAATATAGTCCATATGGAATGAAAGATTGAATGAGTTAAAATTTAATTGGAAATGGATATTGGCAAGAGATATTGAAAAAAATATTTTTTTTGTTGTGGAAAAAAGGGCAGGGGTCTGACAATAAATGGAAATAAAGAGAATGGAATGTACATAAAAAGTTATGTGAATGATGGAAAATGAATGCAAAAGGATGTAAATGGTTGTAAAAATATATAATATGCAAATATTGTACATATGATATTTAATAATGGACCTTCTATTCTTTTTGATAGGTACCATGGGATATTTTACATCAACCCAAACTACCACCAACTCCAGCAGATCTGACCTCAGTTTAACATCTTATCCAAAGCGTGATATACTTAGAAGTGCAGCAGTTTTCATTATGCAGCACTAGTGTCAACAATCTACACAGTATGTGAATAGAACCCACAGCCAGGCAAATATACCACTCATTGTACCACTGTCACTGATTTTCATACCTCTGAGGAAATGCACATTTGTTCTGGAACTATATAACTGTGCACTATACTCATGCATGTGGGCATGATTAGAGATTGTCTAAAAATATTTCATTAACTCAATGACATCTGTACTCACCAGGTGGGCATTTCTTGCATCGTGTGTTGTTGTCAGTAGTGTAAAAATATTTATCTTCTTGAGGACTACCAATTACTGTTGCCTGAAAAATAAGAAACATAAAATTTAAGTAATATTATAAAACATGCATTGATTTTGAGAAAGACATATTTATTTATTGGTTGATTGATTGATTGATTGACACTTGTTAACCAGGTCAGTCCAACTTAGCCAGGGGCCCATTTTCAGTGGAGACCCAAGGAAAAAAGCTCCAGAAATAATACAAGTAATTATGCTATTTACAAAATATTAAGGTAAAGTCACAGAAATATAGTACAAGTCAAAAATGTGTGCACAGCCATACAATGCATAGGTAAAATAACAGTTAACAAGTATGGAAAATAACAAATAAAATAAAGAAATGACATTATCAAATGATAAACAGTGGAAAACCGGTAGCTTCCATTTCTGAATTGTCAACAGGTGGTCACAGCACAGGGCTTAATTGTCAGTAGATAAGGTGTTGTGTCACAGAAAAAAAACAAGTATTATTATTATTATTATTATAATTTAATGCGTTGGCATCTTAGTATCAAAATCGAATATGTGTGGTGGGGGCGGAGCCTAATGGCTAACTGAAAGCAGCTTAATTTTGAGCTCTTCATACTCATACTAGAAAATACAGGAAAAATTAAATATATTTAAAAAAATTTGGGTAAATATTGAAGATGAAATAATTTATAACAAAGCTATCAATTTTGAAGAAAGAATTCTGAAATTTTCCTGTCAAATACTACAGAGGACATGCCAAACTGTTTGAAGATGAGTAACTCCAAGAATTCACATTCAGACTCTATTATAAAAAAAGAGATGCAACAGATATCTGCTACTTTGCTGGACTTATCGCTAAAAATGGACAGATTTACTGAAAATCTAGAAAGTCTTAAGGATAACTGCCAAAAACAAACAGAAGTTTTTAAAGAAATCTTACAACAGCAACAAATAAAAATATCAGACATTGAGACTTCCTTAAGTGATGTTGATGGGAGGTTAAAAGAAGATGAACTACATACTCAATTTCTGCTACAGCAGAACACTTGGTTAATAAATAAAGTAGATGATATAGAGAATAGAGAAAGAAGAACAAATATAAGGATTTTTGGTCTTCCAGAGAAATCCGAAGGTGACGACATTATCTCATTCTTGAACTCTTGGTTTCCTGAAGTTCTTGGACTAAAAGAAGGCTTATCTTATGGAATAGAAAGAGCACACAGAGCTATTGGTAAGACACTTTCTATTTCTTCTAAATCAGCTCCAAGATCCATAGTAGTTAAATTTCTTTCTTTTATGGACAAAGAGCTTATACTGAGATCTGCATGGAGGAAAAGTCCTGTTATGTATAAACAGTCATTATTAAGATTTGATAATGATTATTCAACAAGAGTTCTGGATATAAGGAAGAAAACATGGCCATTAGTAAAACTTTTAAAACAACATAAAATCAAAGCACAGCTCTCTTATCCAGCCAAAATAAGAATCCAGTATAACAATGACATGAGAACATTCAACAGCATAGAGGAAGCCACATCTTTCATAAAGAATAATAACATAATTCCACTACCTGAAGAAATGGACTGGATAAATTCACCTTCTTTAAAAAGGGCTCCAGGAAAAAATATCTGGTCGGAGGCAAGAGAAAAAAAGAAACAAAAGACTGACAAAAAGAACTCTGATGATACTATTTCTCTCAAAGTATCAACTAAGGTATGATTATAATATATTAAAACTAAACTCTTTATTACACTAGTATAAAGCATTTTTTTCTTTTCTTTCTTAGTTGTTTAGTTTAATATAATACTTAAATTTTAGTACTAATTAACAATTTACTAAAGCCCTGAAGTATATATTAATTTTTTGATTACTTGAAAACAATAACCAATGAAGTTTACTAGACATTTTTTTTTTGTCACTAAGCTTTTAA
Organism: Protopterus annectens; assembly: GCF_019279795.1. Lineage (NCBI taxonomy): Eukaryota > Metazoa > Chordata > Ceratodontiformes > Protopteridae > Protopterus > Protopterus annectens. Next base: position 8,587,671 of record NC_056741.1, read on the forward strand.
TATAAACTGTCCTTTTAAATGGTTTTCTCTATACAACTACTTAGTTGATAAATTAAGGCGCTATCAATGCCTGAATAAATATTATCATTTTTAGTAATTACATTTATGTTATTTAAAAGTGCACATTTAAAATTCATTGATTTAATTTGATGTAGAGTATAGTGATAAAAATGTTATACAGTAGAATCACTCATGAACATTTTAGATGTATTCAGTATATTACTGTATTATTTGAAAGTAAATAAGCATCCACGAGCCTTCTGGTCAGTTATTTTTAGTTTTCTTATATGAAAAGTTGTTCACCGCTTCATACATAGCACGCGATATATTTAACCGTACATAGATGTAATTTAAGTTACTGGCCAGAAGATGGCGTGTAAATACACACTATTGCAGAGTTTTTCTCTTTAACACTGCTGTTTCTTCTCTATACAAGTATTTGGTTACTAGAATAGTGCGCTAGCATTGCCTGAATAAATATTGTTGTTCTTGGTGAATGCATCTATGTTGCTTAGAGGTACACATTTAGAATTTGTTAATTTGAATTAATGTAAAGTATATTGATGAAAATATTATAAAATGGAACCACTCGTGATCATTTTGGGATGTATCCAGAACATTATTGTATTATCTGAGGGTGGACAGTATCCATGAGCCTTCTGCTCGGCTTTTTCAGTTTTTTTGTCTGAATAATTGTTCACCGTTCACATTCATAAGCACGCGATACATCCTAGCATGTTTAGATGTAATTTAAGTTACTGGCCACAAGATGGCGCGTAAACACGCACTATCGCAGAGTTCTTTTCCTTAACACTGTTGTTTTGATTACAGTAAAGGAAGCGTTTGCTTCAATTATTTTCACGTTTCATAAATATTCTTTCGTATTTTATTAAAAATGTTATGGTTTACTATCAAACTCAGCTAATATCTCATGCAAGTATAGCGCTAGATCTGCTTTGAAGAAAGCGCTATTATAACAAGAAAGATAGTGAATCATTTAAATACTGTTGTGTCTTAGTGGGTGAGTGTCTGGTAAAAGTATAATACATGCACTCTGTGAACACATCTAACTGACACTGTATTAGATAAGTTACTTATAGTTATTAAGTTATATAGAAATGGAAGAAGAGGGAAGGAAAAGGGAAGGGAAAGAAAAAGAAAAAAAAAAAAAAAAAGATCCTGAGTGTCAGCCTACTGGGAATTATACATTCATTTATCTAAAGATTGCTTTATCATGCTTGTTATTGTATAAAAGAAGTACTATACGTAAAATGATTATTATAAATGATTAGTTATGAGACAAGAATGCTATCGCACCATTATTAAGGTAGGTTTCTCTTGCAAGTATAATTCTAATTTTGACCTTTTTCTTTTTTGTTTTATAGTTTAACATATAAGATGAGACCTTTTACTAGTTACCAGACGCTCAATACATTTGTGATAAGCAGAAGGCAATTTCTGATATGTGTGATCTTTAACTTGAACTTAATAGAGAAAATCTTATGAATAATAACTTACTAATAACAGAACTACAAAAAGGTCACATATAAGTAATTTAAGAGTGAAACCTCTTACACATTTTATTAATTTTAGATTGTGGAATTATCAGAGTTATAAAACTGACATTAACTGAAGAATGAGAAAATGCTTTTATGCAAAGCATTATAAATGTTGCTTTAATTCTGTTATTATATTAAATCTTATAAATGAATATTATTATCTGTAAGTATTTTAATTGGTTTCGATAAGTGGTTAGCTATATATTAATTAACTTTACTATGTTGATGTAGTACCTTATATAGATCTAAAAATATGTAAAAAAATCCTTTTTATTTTAAACAGTATTTATCTATCATACTCACTCTACTTCTTTTTATTATTAATAACAATGTTAAATGTCACGAATGAACATTAATGACCTGACATTTGCTAATATATTATCTACAATTGGTAATTTGCAAAAATTTCATAATATTAATGAAAAATGAACATCTAATATATTGTTAAAGTAATTAACAAATGTCTTATTTAAAATTGTTTGCAATTGGAAATAATATCTCATTTTAGAATCTAATTTGTAATGAACAAAACTTTACAGACTAGACATTTATGTTATTTATATAATAAGTGCATTATGTTCTCTGGTTTTAGTTTTCTTTTTTTTTTTCTTAATGAGGAGCTCAATTTAAAGCAACATTTCCTCATTAATGCAACTATTATTATTGAGTGTAAATCTGTTTGAACTTTTAAGTCCAACAGATTTGAGGTGCTAGACACTTCATGTTTGGGATTTAGAATGGCAAAATCATTAATTGTTTATTCAAAATATGTTAACGCAATGTTTTTCAACTTTTTCATTTTCCAGTGGTCCAATTTGAAACTTTTTTTAAACATAAATAGAAATAAATATATTCATTTCAAAATAACTTCTAAAAGAAAGGATAAATCTAACACTCAAAACACATTAATTTCCAAGGTAAAACAAAATTTCAAGAACAAACAATCCAAAAGTACAAATAAATACTTATAAAAATGACAGACACAACTTTATTATCTATAAATATTAATGATTTAAATAATCCTATAAAAAGGTCGATTTTTCTAAGATATTTGAAATTACAAAAAGCACAAATCATATTTATACAAGAATCTCATTTTAAAATAGATGATAATTTCACATGGAAACCTAGTGACTATCTAATTCTTTCTCACTCCCTATACAAAAAAAAAAAAAACAAGAGGGGTTATAATTTTATGGAAAAGAAGTGTAGTTATTCCACAGATCATTTACAAACACGAAGATAAAGAAGGGTTAATATCAATTGTAATAATAAAATATCAAAATAGAATTTGGACTTTAACAAATATTTACTGGATTCCTGGAATAGGATTGTCTACGGTTAAAAAACACATAGAATTAATTAACAAAGTAAACAAAGGTAAGATAATAATGGGGGGAGATTTCAATTGTATTCTAGATAACTTTGTAACAACTAATAAAAGAAAGTTACGTCTCACACCCGTAAGTAAATATTTCAAGAGATGGTTAGAAAGCCTAAATCTGATAGATACATTTAATTTTAAAGATTCTAACTCATTAAGTTATACACATAGCGATTATCGCATTAATACTAAAACAAGAATAGACAAAATATTTGTCGCCTCTGATTTAAACAGTAGGATAACAAAATTTTCTATTACTCCATGTCCTCTCTCAGACCATAATGCCTTAATTCTTAAAGTACAAATTGATTTCAAAAGACTAAACATTGTAACTAGAATACCAGCTTACATCCTTAAATTAAAAGAGTTTAAACCTTGGCTAGATTCAGAAATCAAATATTTCTTAGAAACAAATCCTATTAAAGATACAAATAATATAATAACTTGGGATACACTTAAGGCTTTTTTGTATGGCAAGATTATAGGATGGTTTAAAAATTAAACAAAGGAATGGGAATCTGAATTACACAACATACAAAAACGAATAACAGAAATAAATACAAGTTCTTATGATGTAGTAGATTCTCAGGAAAAAAAGAAATTATAGATTTAAATAAAAAATACAATGAATTCCTCACTCATAAAACAAATCTAGCTTTGGAAAAACTAAAATTTGCCTCAATTTCAACTTCTCCAAAACACTTACATAATCTAGCAATGAGAATTAAAAAGCAGAACTTAGAAAATAACATCATAAATATAATACATGAAGGAAAAGGGAAAAAAAAAGGTCTCTGATGTGAATGATATTCTTAAAGCTTTTAAGTTATATTATGCTAAGCATTATGGAAATAATGATAATAATATTTCATTTTCAGATCTGAAATTTAATAATTCCATAATAAAAAAACTACCTGACCAATTAAAAGTAGAAATAGACAAGCATATCTCCATAAAAGAAATAAAAGATATAATTAAAGTAAGTAAAAACAACAAATCACCAGGAATGGATGGAATAATAATGGAATTATATAAAATTCTTCCAAATTCAGCAATTTCTCTACTTCATAACATGCTAAATGATATTCAAACTCAAATTATTACTCCACCATCTTGGAAATATTCACTAGTTACCCCTATAAAAAGATAAAAACAATCCATCCCAATGTAGCTCATATAGACCTATCTTTCTGCTTAATAATGATTATAAAATCTCTATGTCTATCTTAGTAAATAGAATTAAGAAATCCCTGACTCAAGTCATAAATGAAGACCAAACAGGCTTTATATTTGGAAGACACACATATGACAATATTCAGAGAATTTTAACCATTATAGAAGCTTTGAACAGAGATAATTCAGAAGCTCTTATAATCACATTAGATATAGAGAAAGCATTTCATTCGGTAAACTGGAAATATCTATTTAAAATCTTGGAACTTTTTGAATTCCCATTAAACTTTATAAATTTAATAAAGAATATATATAAAGATAACCTGGCTTATGTAAAATTAGGCCCATTTACCTCGGAAGCTTTTAAAATAACTAAAGGCTCTAAGCAAGGTTGTCCTATGTCTCCCATACTGTTTGCCCTGGAGATAGAATTATTTGCGTCTGCAATACGAAGTGATCTAAAAATAGAAGGAATTAACTTTTACAATAAATTTAATTCTAAAATCATGTTATTTGCTGACGATATATTGCTGACTTTAAAACCAAATGAAGAATCCATACAAGAATTAGAGAAACAAGTAGAAGATTTTTTTTCTATTTCAGGTCTTTGTTTCAATAAATTCAAATCAAAACATATACTTCTAAATAAAATAGATGACTTACATCTGAATAAATATCAAATAATTGGAGAAAAGGTTTCTTCACTAGAATATCTAGGAATTCTTATATCTGAGAACATAGATACTACCATGACTTTAAATTATAATAAAATCCAAAATTTAATTCAAAAACAAGTTAATAGCTGGAATAAATTAATGTTAAAATTGGAAGATAGGTTACAGTTAATAAAAATGATATTACTACCACAAATAAACTATATAGCATTAGCAATCCCTATTTTACCAGATAAAAAGTTATAAAACAATACAGAAACTTTTAATGGATTTTCTTTGGTATCCAAAAAAGAATAGAATTGCTTTCTCACATCATATTAGACCCTGGGACTTGGGAGGAATTACATTTCCAGACATAGAAATGTATATTAAAGCTTCCATCATTAAACTTATACTAAATTGGGTAAATCCAAATTATTCATCTGCATGGAAAATTTTACATATAACTTTTTTCTTAAATGAAAACAAAATATTAAAAAATATGGATTTGGAGAATTATAATAACATATTTTGGCATGTACTATGTAACAGCTTACAAAATAAAACAACAAAGCCCACTAATTTATCATATTTGAATAATATTTATAATCTATTTAGAAAATTTATAATTACAAATCCAGGCATAAAATTATGGTTCGAACTCTTAATACCATTTAAAACATCAAAGAATTAAAAAAAAAAAAATCCAAGAAAAAACACTCATTAATTGGGAATCCAATAACTTTATTTACTGGTTTCAATGTTTGAATAATCACAGTACTTTAACCATCCAACAAGTAATAAATGAGTTTAGTATATTTGAAATAGACAGAATAGAACTCCAAAAAATATTACAATATGCAAGTGATTTATGTAGAATTATTAATGATTCAAACTTTAATACTATACCTAAATTCATAAAATATATGCAATAATTGATTTATGGAAATCATAATAAGCTAATTTCTATATCTAAATTATACAAAATTTTAATAGTGTATAAAACCAAAATAGGTCAAAATGTTGTGAACACTTTAACAAAGGACTTGACAATAAATCTATCACCTGAGGGTATAAATGACCTTTTGTTGTCAGTTAAGCTAACCTCAAACTTTCAGATATGGAAAATCTTCACATGGAAATTTCTACATAGAGCCTTTTATACACCATATAAAATAGCCAAATTTGACCCTATCCAAAAGCCCATATGCTGGAGATGTACTTTAAACTGTGAGGCAGATTGGATACATATGTTTTATGATTGCATTAAAAAATTCTGGGAAGATATTAATAGATTTCTTCAAGCCATTTATAATGACAAATTTGTTCTAACAAAATCTTTAATTTTTCTGAATGTAGATGACTCAGTAACTATGAGTAAAAGTGATCAATATCTTCTATGGTCTATTCTGGCTGTAGCCAGAAAATGTATAACAAGAAAATGGAAATCCACAGTCCCTCCAAGTTATGAAGACTTCATATCTCTGTTAAAGGAATCTGCACAAAAAGAAATAAAAGTCAAAGAAGAAAGAATTTTTCCCAGACGTTGGACAGACAATCCTTGGAATAAAATCTTAATGCTTATAGACACATTACAAAAGGATATAATTTCTTCTACATGAAATTGAAATGTCATAAACTAAGATGGACTTATGTGAATATATGCCAGTAAAGTTTATATTTGTTCTATGGGATTATTCCTCTTTATAATTTTGTTGGTTAATCCTTTTCATTGGACCACCTGCAAATATTGTACATATTGTTATAGTTATTAACTATTTTCTTTTATTTTGAATTGTAATTTAAATTTACTGTATCCTAATTTGTTTACAAACAAAAAAAAAATAAAAAAAAAGTGAAGTAAAAAAAAAATCTAATATGTGACCTACTCAACAAGCAGTGCAACAGTCAGTAGACAGTGACAGACCACAACATATTGACTTCTACTTTGTTCAGTTAATAGTAGAATGAGTTAGAGGAAAGGATGAATGAAAAAGTTAAATAGTATTTTAGCATGGAATACAACTACAGCCATTTCCAAGCTGCTCTAATGGTACAAACCTACCAAAAGCCTGTGATCAAAATAACAATATGTAACTGAACAAAATTATAACTGAACCTCAGAAATCTCATAATTCTAATGGAAATGACCTATTCTAAGTGTACACTTCAAATATCACCTCAGATTTTGTCTTCAAAACACTTATCTCTTTCCCCTTCAACACTGGATTAACTTGAAAATAATCAGTTATATAAAATAATCATTTTCCCCTGTCTTTTTCCAACAGAGCTGTCAAATCTCAGACCTTGCTCAGTACCTTCATTGATTTAGATCTCTCACATGTAAAAAAAGATGAAGAAATAGAAGGAAATACACTGTCATGGTAAGAAAAAAAATAGAAAATCCTGTTTTTGTTGTCATTGCATGCTAACATAACCTGCCCTACTGCAAGACTTTATAAGCAGTGCTTTTCAATTAATATATTTCATTCTTTGTGGAATTACTTAATATTGCCCATTACAGCTAATAATGGTGTTAGTTTAGTCAATGTTTGCTGATTTGATTGTGACTCTGTGTCTCTGTAGATAACAAATTACTTAGATTTAGCAGTCGTGGTTTTGCCATGCTATTAGCTCCACTCATGGTTCAACTATGTAGTTAGAGCTTTTACTTAAAATGTTGTACTTTTAGGGAAAATATGTAACTGATCTTTCTTCAGTTATTAGTATTGTAATCACTGTAAAACTATGCAACTGTTAAGTCTGGGAGTATTTCTCACAGGCTCCCACTGAACAGCTGTGACTCCACCAAGTTCAACTTTCCCAATAAACAAAAACAAAGAAAGATAGAAAAGAAGGGAAGAAGAAAGAGGACATTTTGCACTAGGAGTTGGGAATATGATAAAGTACTACGAATATGCAAAACTATATATCATTTAATAAAAAGGGGTACATTAAAAGATTATCTTAATAGTTAGAAATAATATACATATATATATATATATATATATATATATATATATATATATATGGATCTAGGATGTTTGCTCGACTGAGCAAACGACCGAAATCCAAATGGCCGGGCATACTTACGCGAAAGTGCTTTTCACCAAAGAAGTACTTTCGCGTAATGTTGCTGAGGCTGTCCAAATAGCCTTTTCTTGAGGCACAACATGACAATAAGAAGCTTGACCTTTTATTAAACACACTGAACTAAAGAATAAAAACAATAAAACATCCATTAAGCGCTTTCACATTCTCTTGAATGCTTCATCAGACTGTTAAAAAAGCTAAGCCATTTCTACATTTAAATATCTTTGCTGTTACTTCATCAACCAATCATTATTGTTTCTTACTTGATGACATCAGTGCTTAATTGATTTAAAAATTAACTAAAAAATTGCTGGCTGAAATTCATGTTCAAAAGCTATGTGATTCTTTATATTAAAAACAAATATTTAATTTATAATAGATACTTCAACCTCATGCAGCTTAAAAACATATATACAACCCATTTCAAACTCTATGTTCCACTATTTAAAAAAACATGTGCTTATGTATAAATGTATACTATAAAAATATAAAATATATCAAATATATATGTTATTTATTAATAGATTCATGAGCCATCCTGAAAATAGCTAGACTAATAGCTTATAAACAATGTTAATGCTTGTTGTCCCTTGCTATCAAGAATGGTTTCATGGAACCCTGTCATTCAAACCAGATAGTCTATCTGCTTGTAGCCTGATGATCCACCTTGTCTCTCTTTGTTCAGTGTAGTTTCTATGATCACCTAGCCTAATGTTCTTATATACAAACTCAATCACAGTAAATTTAAAACCATGTGTACTCCCTTCATTTATAACATGTCTAGCTAGGGCATTGCTGTCATCTTCCCTGTTTATAGCATAGACATGTTCTCTAACTCTTTCTCAAAGGGTCCTATTTGTCTTTCCCACATAAAAATAACTTCATTTTGTGCAGACTGCTAGGTATATTAAATCCCGTGACTTGCAGTCTGCATAAATTGAAGAATTATACGATCTTCCACTGTCAGGATGGACAAAACTATTGCTATTAGGCATGCAACTGCACTGGTTACATGTCTTACAAGCATAGGTCCCTTTTCTATCAGATGTTAAAACCAATTTATTATTTCTCTCATAACATAATAGCCGTTTGAGTCATTTTGTATTTTTGTAAGTAAATCTAGGTTTATTACCTACAATACACTGTATGTCATCATCTATTGTGAGAATATTCCAATTTCTGTGGAAGATCTCCCTGATCTTATTATTATTATTTGTATAAGGTATTACTGGCTGTTGTGGCCTGAACAAGGCTCTTTTTTCATTTTGATGACCTATCTGTCTACCTCTGTATATGTAGGGTTTTCCACTTACTCTCCTATCTACAACCTCTTCCTGATACAAATTCCTTCTTTCTTCTGACGTATACCCTCTCTCTTTGAATTCATTAGATAAGGTCACTATGGTTCTCTGAAACCTAGTCTCATCTGTGGTGAGTCTAGAGACCCTAAGTGCTTGACCCTTTACTTTATTGCGATAGATATGTGGGGGGTGCATACTAGTGTGATGTAGCAAAACATTTCTTCTACATTCTTTTCTGAATAACTGTGTTTGTATAGTGTTGCCTTCTTTCAGTAGTATGACATCCAAAAATTCAATTTTGTGTAGTGACCATTTCCCTGTGAAAGACAGGAAACTTGTGGTGCCATTTATATATTGAATGAACTCTTTTAGTGTCTGCTCATCACCTTTCCATTTTCAAATCTAGGTGCTTAGGATTTCCCTCTCTTTTCCCCCTCTTGGCTGACCTGGTGTGACTTAGTTTGAACTCTACAGTTCCCTACAAAACGGTGTCTACAGGACTGCAATCAGTTTCTCTCAACATTTAAACAGATTGAACTCTACAGTTCCCTACAAAACAGTGTCTACAGGACTGCAATCAGTTTCACTCAACATTTAAACAATTGAACTCTACAGTTCCCTACAAAACAGTGTCTAGAGGACTGCAATCAGTTTCACTCAACATTTAAACAGATTGAACTCTGCAGTTCCCTACAAAACGGTGTCTACAGGACTGCAATCAGTTTCTCTCAACATTTAAACAGATTGAACTCTACAGTTCCCTACAAAACGGTGTCTACAGGACTGCAATCAGTTTCTCTCAACATTTAAACAGATTGAACTTTACAGTTCCTACAAAACAGTGTCTACAGGACTGCAATCAGTTTCTCTCAACATTTAAACAGAGTGAACTCTACAGTTCCCTATAAAATGGTGTCTACAGGACTGCAATCAGTTTCTCTCAACATTTAAACAGAGTAGGTTGCACACACAAAAAGCATTTGTTAAGCTTTCACTTACAGTGCTTTGTAATTAAGCAGGTCACCATATTGGTCAGCCAAAGGGCTCTTTGTTTCTACTTGAGTGGTTGCCTCCTTCCCCTGTAACTGAAGTAAATTTGACTCTTACATTAAGAGCTGTAATACTTACCTTATAGCTTTAGGACACCTTAGGAAACCTTGTAAACTGCAATAGCCCCGCTACATTCCCCCTCGTTATGCTCGGGCTCTCTTCGCTCCCCTCCCTGCCCTCAATTTCCTCCCACCCCCAGTACCTCTAAATTTATAGTACTATAGCCACTCTCCCACTTTCTAGATCCTATCTGCTTTCATCTGGTATAATTATACCCACCCCCATTCTACTACTTACATTTTAATAGCACCTATTAGCTTTCATCTGGGATTCTCCCATCCCCCTTCCAGTACCTTTACCTCACCACTCAATCTTCTGGTGTTGCATCACCAAGTAAAACAGTTCCTTAACTCACTAGCTGAATCACAGATAATGATATACTCCTCTTTACTACCCCTCTTGTTCACACCATACCTCCTTACCTTGTATGAAAACCAGTTTCTCACGGGATTTCAGGTCCCAAAAGGCCATACTGTCACCCCAGCTGTAAATCCTTCCACCTTCAACCATACTTACAGTACCAGATCCTATCCAACATCTTGTTCAGTCTATCAACATCTCAACTCCAGGCACATTAGCTCTAGATCCAAACACTACCACAAACTAATAAACACATTCCTGAAGTTCATCACCAAGTATAGACTCAACCTAATACTTGGTGGTGATATTCACCCCAACCCTGGCCCACTCACTTCAGATACACATACCCCCTCTACTTGCAATCTAAGCTACAAACCTACAATTAATAGGCCAACTAACTGTCTCCTAGTCTGTCATCTCAATATTAGAAGCATTAATAAGAAGGTACATGAATTGCATGCACTTCTGGATGTCCACTCTCCTGCGATTCTCTGTTTATCTGAAACCTGGTTAAAACCTAACACTAAAGATAATGAAGTGTTACCACCTGGGTACAACATACACAGGCTGGATCATGCTTCGAGGAAGGGGGGTGGGGTAGCTATAAATCTGAGTTGAATGTCACCATAGATGTAATACAACCTCCTCAGATTAATAACTCAGAGATTCTTGCCACCAAATTGCAACTTAATAAAAATAAATGCATTAATATCATCTGTATGTACATTCCCCCAGGTAACAATATATCTACATTTGAAGATATCTTGCACTGGCTATCATGTTACTAGCCCCAAGAAACCCTACTACTTGGAGACTTTAACATAGACTGGGGCACCTGTTCCTCAGAATCCCCAACCACCCATATTAACCTGCATGCATTTACACAAATCATATCCACCCCTACCAGGATAGGTAAACCCAACCTAAAAGAAAGTATACTTGACAGGGTACTCATAAACAGTCACCCCCAACTTTACACCTCTGGTACCCTCTTTAATGGCCTAAGCGATCACCTTCTCACATATGTAATTAAGCACAAAACCATTAATTCCCAACAACCCTTACTTTGAATGGTTAGAAACAATAAAAAACTTTGACCCTGCCAAATTCCACCAAGAACTAAACTCATGTAATTGGTCTATTCTAAAACACCTCCCCTTAGAGGAAGCAGTAGCATACTTTAACAACAAATTCCTTGAGATCCTTGATTTGCATGCACCTGTTTGTTCAAAGAGAACCAAGGCAAAAACTGTACCATGGCTTTCTATAGAGTCTAAACTCAAAATTACCCTTAGAAACAAAGCATGGGCTTTATGACATTCTTCTAAAGACCCTCAAGATCACATTAAATACAGGCAATCCAGGAACGAAACCAAAAAATCAATTTTACAAGACAAAAAACAATACTACTGTAATTTACAGACAGTAAATCAAAATAACCCTCAGAAGTTTTGGGCAGGTTTAAATAATCTACTATATCCTGGACAAACTTCAACCTCAATCCCTGCTGCTACTATTGATAAAACCCCTGAAGATGTTTCTGATAGTTTTAACCAATTCTTTACTGAGACAATTCAAGCCCTAGCTAGCCAACTACCTCCTAGCTCCCCTGGTCCTGAAAGTAGCACCCCTAGAAACCTACTCACGTTCAGCTTCCAACCAGTCGCCACTTCACTTATCCGTACCTTAATCAAAAAATTAAAACCCACTACACTTTCTGATGATTAACTCCCTGCCGAGTACCTACAAAAATCAGCTGATGCTATTGCTTACCCCATCTCAATACTAATCAATCGAACCATAGTAGAAGCTAAAATTCCCACCATCTGGAAAATATCCTATGTAATCCCATAATCCCACTTCACAAAGGAGGCAGCTCTACTGAATTCTCCAATTATAGGCCAATAGCTATGCTCTCTCCACTTGCAAAGATTATGGAAAAATGTATTCATAGACAACTCATGCACCACCTAATCCAAAATCGCCTTATGGCAGACACTCAGCATGGCTTCCGTCCTCATCACAGCACTACTTCAGCCCTCCTAGCCTTTACTAACACCATAAACCATAATTGAAACAATAATTATATATCCTCAGCCCTCTTTTTGGATCTTTCCAAGGCATTCGATATGGTTGATCACCGACTTTTAATCCACACCCTGCAAACATTCTGTCTAGATACTGGAGCCCTCCAGTGGTTTCAATCCTACCTGAATGGTCGACAGCAGGCTGTCCTCTGGCAGAACAAACTCTCTAACCTTCTACCTAACACCCTTGGAGTACCACAAGGCTCTATACTAGGGCCCTTGCTGTTCTCCATCTTCATTAACGACCTTTATACTGTCATCCCAAAAGTCAGCTGTATCCAATATGCTGATGACTCTACTCTGATTTGCTCAGCCACATCTCCAGTAGAGTTATTGTCAGCTACCCAGACCACCTTTAATACAAAAGAAAACTGGCTTTCTGAACATCGTCTGATCCTAAATCCCCAAAAAACTAAAATGCTGTTATTTTCACCAACACGTAGGTCTACCACTTTCACCTTTACCATAAAATCAAATGATGGCACAATAATCTCCCCTGACCCATACAAAACTATTAGGTGTCATTATAGACAATAATCTAAAATTTGACCTACATGTTAACCAAACTATCAAAACCATCAATAAAAAACTAGGGTCACTTTACAGAATAAAAGCCTTCCTATCCCCTCCAGCTAAAATTGCCATAGCTCGCTCTCACCTTCTTTCAACCCTTCTGTATGCATCCCCTCTACTCTCGAATTTAAACAAGACTGTCCTTACCAAACTCTCAATTTGCTACAACCACATTGCCAGGTTTGCCACTGGGCTGCCTTTTAGGACACATTGCATCAATCTAAATCAGCTTGGGTGGCTTGAACTACCCAGCCTAATCCAGTATAACCAACTGATTATGGCCTATAAAATCCTCTATAATCCGGACAATACTCCTGCACTTAAAAATATTATCACCCCCCCTATAACAATCCTAGACCACTTTGATCCTCTAACAAGCTACTAATTCAAACTAGCAAAATTAATAACACAGCCGGTGATTCTCTCTTTGCAAACTCTGTAAGTAGATCCTGGAACTCTCTTCCAGCTGATATTACCTTACTTTCCACCTTAGGTCAATTTAAAACTAGACTCAATCAACATTTGTCACTTAACTGGCTATGTCAATGCATCAAGCCTGGCTAACTCTCTCTAGAATGTGTAAAAATCTGTTAACCAGTTTACTGTGTAATTTAATTTAATCCTGACTTGTGCTCAGGATTAACTGTAGCCTGTGGAACTAACTTGCTTACTTATGTAATCTCTGTAAATAGTCTGTTTGTAATATGTAATGCTGGTATTATGTAATGCTGTATCTGCTTGCCCTTGGAGCTTTTCTCCCCGGGCCTCCGCTGAAAATGGACATGCATCCAGTCGGACTATCCCAGTCAACAAATGTAAAATAAATAAAAAATAAAAATAAAATAAACATCATCAACAAACCTTTTATATAATAATATATTCATCTCATAATATGGACTACATATAATATAGGTGTATTCCCAATATCCCATAACTATGTTTGCATATGAATTTGCACAAGGAGTGCCCATTGCCACTCCTTTCTGTTGGATAAAATATTGGTTTTCATACGAAAACACATTGCTTTTTAAAACCAAATCCATTAGTAAAGCACATCCTATTATTCATTCTCTTGGCATATCTTTCTCAATCAAGAACAGCCTCATGTATTCCACCCCTATATCATTAGGAATAGATGTAAATAATGATGCTACATACAAAGTCACCATGTAGTCTGTCTCTATATCACTGGGTATATAGTCTGTAAGGCTTTCCAGAAATTGTTGTGGGTCCCTTACTACTGTAGGAGTTTGTTCCACTATGCTTCTTAGTTGTTTTTCCAAATATATAGATATTGTTTCTGTTAACCATCCCTTGCTCAAAACTATAGGTCTCAAGGGTGGACTTTCAATGTTCTTATGGACTTTAGTTAATACCCTAAAAGTCGGTATAGTTGGTTTCTCTATTAAAAAATATTTATAAAGATCTGAATCTATCACTGCACATAACAACAAGTCATATAGTTCACCATGTACTCCATTAATAACTTTGTTAAGCTTCACACCATCAATATTGGTGTATGTCTCACTATCATTCAAAAGAATCTGAATCTTGGATTTATACATCTCAGTATCTAATACTACTACTGCACCCCCTTTGTCAGCATTTCTAATGACAATCCCCTTGTTTTCCTGTAAATTCTTCAGAGCTTTTTGTTCATCGCTATTCAAATTATAAAAATCACGTTTGACTTTAGCGTCTTTATTATCATATAACTTCAATAGGTCTCTTTCACATGCTTTCTCAAATGACTCTACTAAAGGGTGCATCTGAGGAATAAAAGTTGATGGCTTCTTGAAAATTCTGTTAACATTCTCACATATGTTGTCTCCATATAACATTTTTAAGATTTATATCTCTAGTAAACATTTTTAAATTAATTAGCATATCAGTAAAGTCAACATCTTTCGCTGGAATAAAAGATAAGCCTCTATTTAAAAGTCTTCTTTCTGACTATGTTAAATGATAACTAGAAATGTTAATAACCAAGTCTGACTTACAGGTTTCAGCACTTTTTTCTGAAACTCCAGTCTCTCTTCGGGAAATTTGCGTTTCTTGGATCCCTGTAATGGTGTTCATGGCGTTTTCGTGTTCAGCCGTATGGGTAATGGGAAAGAAGAAAAAAAACATCTGTAGAAGTAGTAGGAGCTGTACTAACAACATTTGTTTCTTTCCTGCGTACATCTTGATTCAGAATTCTTACATTACTCGTTCCCGCTACAGCTGGCGGTTCTCTATTGATATCCATCGCATCGTTGTTACATGTGGTATTATTGTTTGTCATCACTTCCTTCCTGGTGGGCGGCTGTGCTCCCTTCTTGTTCGACATATCAGGCTTCCTAATTGGTTGAGCTATCAGAATTGACGTGTCTCTTCTTCCATCTACGGATTGGTGGGCTGTCTGTTGCTGATTATTGCCTCTCCCTCTCATTGGTTTGTGAGGCCAAGCAAACACATTCCCCCTCTGGAAATCGAGGAAGTCCCTTTCAAGTTTCTTTTTCTTAACCTGCATCAATTTATTCTCAGGTAATGAGACATTAGCACTAGCGCTTGCCAAAAAATCACTCATCTCTCCGTGTCATAAAACCAGCCAATTCTTCACGTAATCTAGTAAGTTCAAACATTAAGTCTTTTTCTGTTGACATGTACTGCCCTACTAGTAATTTCATATAGCCACAGCTGGTCTCAAGGTTGAGTTGTTGCCATTTAATAAGTAGTTCAGGTAAATGTTACCAAAATTCGGCATCTTAAGTATACGTAAACCACGTGGAAATACTTTAAAATTAATGCAGGCTTCCATATGCCTACGTTGCCATTGTGTATATTTCAGTTTCTCTAAAGTTTGTTTTGTTTTCCTCGTTAGTTGTATAACATTAATATTTCTGTCAATATCGCTGGTTCCCCTTTCATTACTTGTTAAATCAATCCTTGATAATTTCAGTAAAGGATTACTGTCAGTTAATAACAGTTTCTTAAACAAAGTTTCATTGGTATCAGTCACAGTGTCATTAAAAGAAAAAGCTGAATTCACCATGTCCTTTTCACTGGTCACTTCCATCATGTCCCTTGCTTCAATGATAAAAACGGAGTTAAGCAAAACAAATCAACCACAAAGGGTAAAGTGCCTCAGAAAGGGCACTCCTTGTGCGAATTCATATGCAAACATAGTTATGGCATATTGGGAATACACCTATATTATATGTAGTCCATATTATGCGATGAATATATTATTATATAAAAGGTTTGTTGATGATATTTATTTAATATGGAAAGGTAATGAGCAGACATGAAAAGAGTTCATTCAACATATAAATGGCACCACAAGTTTCCTGTCTTTCACAGGGAAATGGTCACTACACGAGATTGAATTTTTGAATGTCATACTACTGAAAGAAGGCAACACTGTACAAACACAGTTATTCAGAAAAGAATGTAGAAGAAATGCTTTGCTACATCGCACTAGTATGCACCCCCCACATATCTATCGCAATAAAGTAAAGGGTCAAGCACTTAGGGTCTCTACACTCACCAAAGATGAGACTAGGTTTCAGGGAACCATACAGACCTTATCTAATGAATTCAAAGAGAGAGGGTATACGTCAGAAGAAAGAAGGAGTTTGCATCAGGAAGAGGTTGTAGATAGGAGAGTAAGTGGAAAACCCTACATATACAGAGGTAGACAGATAGGTCATCAAAATGAAAGAAGAGCCTTGTTCAGGACACAACAGCCAGTAATACCTTATACAAATAATAATAATAAGATCAGGGAGATCTTCCACAGAAACTGGAATATTCTCACAATAGATGATGATATACAGCGACTTGTGGGGGATAAACCTAGATTTACTTACAAGAATACAAAATCCCTCAAACAATTATTATGTTATGAGAGAAATAATAAATTGGTGTTAACATCTGATAGAAACGGGACCTATGCTTGTAGAACATGTAACCAGTGCAGTTACATGCCTAATAGCAATAGTTTTGTCCATCCTGACAGTGGAAGATCGTATAATTTTTCAATTTATGCAGACTGCAAGTCACGGGATTTAATATACCTAGTGGTTTGCACAAAATGAAGTCATTTTTATGTGGGAAAGACAAATAGGACCCTTCGAGAAAGAGTTAGAGAACATGTCTATGCTATAAACAGGGAAGATGACAGCAATGCCCTAGCTAGACATGTTATAAATGAAGGGAGTACACATGGTTTTAAATTTACTGTGATTGAGTTTGTATATAAGAACATTAGGCTAGGTGATCATAGAAACTACACTGAACAAAGAGAGACAAGGTGGATCATGAGGCTACAAGCAGATAGACTATCTGGTTTGAATGACAGGGTATCCATGAAACTGTTCTTGATAGCAAGGGACTGCAAGCATTAACATTGTTTATAAGCTATTAGTTTAGCTTTTTTCAGGATGGCTCATGAATTTATTAATAAACAAAATATATATTTGATATATTTTATATTTTTATAGTATATATTTATACATAAGCACATGTTTTTTTCTAAACAGTGGAACATATAGTTTGAGATGTGTTGTATATATGTTTTTAAGCTGCATGAGGTTGAAGTATCTATTATAAATTAAATATTTGTTTTTAATATAAAGAATCACAGAGGTTTTGAACATGAATTTCAGCCAGCAATTTTTTAGTTAATTTTTTAATCAGTTAAGCACTGATGTCATCAAGTAAGGAACAATAATGATTGGTTGATGAAGTAACAGTAAAGGTATTTAAATGTAGAAATGGCTTAGCTTTTTTAACAGTCTGATGAAGCATTCAAGAGAATGTGAAAGCGCTTACTGGATGTTTTATTGTTTTTGTTCCTAATAAAAGGTCAAGCTTCTTATTGTCGTGTTGTGCCTCAAGAAAAGGTTATTTGGATTTTGAAACTGTATTTTGCTCGAGGCACTTTACCCTTTGTGGTTGCTGAGGCTGTACTATGGTGCGAGTAAGGGAAATTTCCCTTTTTTCCACTGTAGTGTGGTCTCGGAGGGAGAATATTAAAGTAGGGGGGGTGAAGCCTCCCTGCTAAAATGTAAATGTAGTGTTTTTTTTTTGTTTGTCATACGCTTTAACGAAAGCGCTTTTTCGATAAAAGTGCTTTTGTTAAAGTGTGTTCGAGGAAACGTCCTAGATCCATATATATATATATATATATATATATATATATATATATATATATATATATATATATATATATATATATATAGGTGCAGTGGTGTAGCAGTAGTGTTGTCGCCTCACAACAAGAGGTTCTCCAGTTCGATTTTCAGCTGGAGTGCCTTCTGTGTGGAGTCTGCATGTTCTCCCTGCATTCGTGTGGGTTTCCTCCAGAATCAGGTGTGCATTGGATTTAACAACATTTGATGCATTTTTCATTTAGCTCACGAGTATGTTGTGTTTACTTGTCATATACAGTGTTTTTCAACGTTCAAGGTTACACGGCACTGTTGTGTATTAACTTGAAATGCACGTAGTCAACTATCATGGTGTTGCTACATTTATTGTACCATTCATCAGTAATTGTTGATGTTGATTTATTTGTCTTTAAGTTGCATTTTGAAGCTATATTCTTTTAAGGTTGCTATGGAGTTTTCCTTATTAGCAAATGCATTTCAATATGATTGGTTTGTTGTTTTCAATTGTATAGTACAAGATATTCTGACCCACTCTCATTGTTTGTCTGATGAAGGCGGGTTATTTTAACTTGCCGAAAGCGCTCACTACTATTTGGATTTTATCATTACTTGTATTTGTTTCCGCAACATTAAAGTTGTGTTTTTATCAGCTTTCTCTTATTGTGTGCAGTCCGCATTTTCAGCAGTTTTGGTTTCCTCCAGATGCTCCAGTTTCCTCCCACGTTACAAAGGTATGCAACTTGAGCGTTTCTCACCAGACTTGCTCTGAAAATTGGCTTTGTTCCAAGTCAGACTTTCCCAGTTATGTTAAATAAATTAAAAAAAAAGTATATATATATATATATATATATATATATATATATATATATATATATATATATATATATATATATATATATATATATGTAAGTCAAAAGGAAGAATCACATTTGGTTTTTGTTGGTATAAAAAAGAGAGAATACACAAATAATTGAATGCACATTTGAGGGAATCGCATATCGCTGAATTTAGTTGCATATAATGCAGTTAACCAGGAGTGTGCAGGAAAATTAATATTTAAATGAAAAAGTGGTGGTCATTAAGATGTGCAAGACAGTGTTATAGCAGCTGCTGTGAATATGCAAGTGTTTGCAAGTTAGTAATCATGTGTGCTAACCCTTACCATAACCCTAACCCTACACATTATGTTAATAAACCCCCTTTCCATAAATATCACTACCAAGATGACACTTGATCTCAGTTTTGTAGCTGTGGTTTACTGATATAAGGCTTTTTTAGCGGGAGAGAAGTATTCAGAGTTTTGTGATTCTGTCTTATGAGTCATGCAGTGGTTTTTGATTCTTTGTTTATTGTTATAGCATTTGTACCTCACGTTTGAGTTTTCTACCTTTCATGATACACTACGTGCAAACATATATATCTGTAAATATGTATATATGAACTGAAGCAGCTGCATCTGTTAGTCACTTCACTTGTTCTCTGATCACATCTACTTACCAAGCATTTCTTCCTTTATTCTCTTCCTTACCATCTGATTCTCCCTCCTACACTCACTTCCTTACTCCTTCCACCTCCCCGCCTCTTTCTTCTCTACTGAATTGCTCCATTCAGCATTTTTCTGCTTTCATTAAGCTCTCCATACTCCATAAGTTACACTTGCTCTGTTAAACAACCTGTGCCCGTTTCACTTTTGAAAAATCCTAAAGCTTTGATGTTAGATGTATGTAATTTAACAAACATTATTGCATGTAATTTGGCAAACATTATTGTATAGTAATCTATTTCCTACTCTGTATAATATTATACTGTTTACTGTATACATGTATGTGGAGCTTTTCTCCCTGGGCCTCTGCTGAAAATGGGCTAGCAGCCCAGTTGGACTTCCCCAGTAAAGAATTGTTAAATAAATTTATATATCTCTATATAACTATTTACCTATCTATCTATCTATATAAAATCATACTTTGTCATACAGTACTAATGTCCCAACATCTGTTTAGATTGTTAATGTATGCACTATAATCCCATCTGACCTGATGGGGGTAGTCATACTAACAGTTTGTTTACTGCTAAAGGTTCAGTGTCCTAAGGTGCAGTGCAAACCATTATAATATGACAGTTTGTGGTTACCCTATTGCAGGTTGATGTGTGTTTTGTTCAGTACTAACTTCCCTGGTCCCATGTTCATGCTCTTGTCTTTCCGTGACCATGTTCAATGTAATATTTAGGAAGACTCCATTTCATGCAACTGCTGTGTTTGTCCTTGCTGGATGTTCCTTTCCTCATGGTTGTGTGAACATAGCATCAGTATACATCTGTATCTATATCTATCTATCTATATCTATCTATCTATATATATATATATATATATATATATATATATATATATATACATATATAGATATACACACATACGCACACACACACATATATATATATATATATATATATATATATATATATATATATATATATATATTTACATGGGTCACATACAGATGCTCGACTGCATCTTTCACTGAATCCCAAACTGGTGAGCATACTTGCGTG
Source organism: Protopterus annectens (assembly GCF_019279795.1). Taxonomy (NCBI): domain Eukaryota; kingdom Metazoa; phylum Chordata; order Ceratodontiformes; family Protopteridae; genus Protopterus; species Protopterus annectens. Next base: position 8,608,667 of record NC_056741.1, read on the forward strand.
AAAGTACTGTTCACCGAAGCACTTTCGTGTAAGTATGCTTGTTGTTCCGGTCGTACTACGGTGCGGTAAGAGAAAATTCACTTTTCCCCACTGCAGTGTGACCTTGGAGTGAGAATATTAAAGTAGGGGGGTGTGGGGGGTGCAGGGGGGCTTGCCCCCCTGCATTCAAGTAGATTTTGTGTGTTTTTTTTTTTTAACATACTTTAATGAAAGCGCTTTTTGATGAAAGTGCTTTTGTTAAAGTGTGTTCGGTGGTAATGGATTTGGGCTTTTGATCTTTCCATCATATGTATGTATGTATATATATATATATATATATATATATATATATATATATATATATATATATATATATATATATACATATATATATAAAACTGTCTATATATATATATATATATATATATATATAAAACTCTCTCTCTCTCTCTCTCTCTCTCTATATATATATATATATATATATATATATATATATATATATATACATATACATATACATACATAGATATAGATATATGTAACAGGTATGGGGTGACGATGCCATATAAGGGTACAGGGGTTCCCTTCTCTAAGACAATTCTGCATGTGTTATTTTTACAGTTGATTTGTCACAGCAGAAACCATTTTTACTCTCCCATTTCTCCCCCCTTGTTTCCATCCTTCATTCTTTCCTTTAGTTTGCAACAATTATTTTCAATCATTCTATCAGAATGGCAGCATTCTGAATTGTTGCTTAATTTAAGAATTTCAAGAAAGAATAGCTGTACTTTGTTTAATCAGTGACCCCTCTGACCAGTGTTTTGTGCCCTTGTCTAAATACATTTCCATGGATGTGCTCCGATTCAGCTGTAAAGTCTCCTCTCCCTTATATTGTTACACAGGTTGTCAGGAATCCCACCCTGTTCAGTTACTTATGTAAACCACAGGTGGCTGAACTCTACACAGCAAGTTTCTAACTTCAGAAAGTCAATAGATTATTGCCCAAGTGAGAGCAAAATACAGCAAAGCTATAAGGTATTGTTAAAACAGGCTTTTTGTGGATGCAAGCATTAAATACAGTGGTCAGTAATATGGAAAACCTGAGGAGAGAAATACCTAAAAGGGCGTTACAGGATTTTATTCAACCTATTATTATGAGTACTGCTGAAGGTGAAGTTATTCTTTACTTTTATTTAACAGTGCAAAGATATTTTTTTAGGGAAGAAACATACCCTGAGGTGAACTAACACTTGAAAGTAATCATTTGACTTCATAATTAAAGCTGGATTCTCTAATACGTTTAAATTGAAAAATACGATAATGTAATGTCTGTGATAAATGTTGTTAGAGACTCGTACATGAAGCTTGCACTGTATCAGTTTTTGTGAATTGCTAATATTAGATTTGTGCTGATACTTCCATTAACACTGTAAATTTAAATATATCCGGTATGGTTTGGTATAATTACTAGTCTGAAATGTCTTTTAGTTAAGGAATTATTTGGGTGTTTCTGTGATAAGTCATATAAACACTTAGTAGATTTTTAATGTTCTCGGGAAACAGATGGTGTCACCTCAGCACTTAGGATTATAGAAGGTTACTAGGCTATTGGCCCTGAGGCCCTTGTAAGCCTAGCCAAGAGTTTAGCCCATGTATAGACAAGTCAGCACCCAATGCCTCTGTTTCCCATCCAGTTATCCAGATTGAGCTTAAAAAGGGGTAAAGATGTGCCCTGCTTGACGTGGAGAGGGAGTCTGTTCCATAGATGGAGGAGTCTCTGGGACACAGATCTGTTCCGCCAACAAGTCCTGTTGATGTCACAGATCAGATTGAGGCTGTGCATGCGAGTTACTCCAGTGGAGCTTGACTTGCGGATATGCAGCAGTCTCATCAAGGAGGGGTCCGTGATCACCTTGTATGCTAGACAGAGGTAACCTCTGAGGAGTCTGCATGAAACTGAATAGAGGGATAGGGCTTTTAGCCTATCTGTGTATGGTAGATGTTTGAGGCCCTAGATTCTCCTGGTGAGGAATGTCTGATGGCTCTCCGGTTGCTACATGTGCTTTGCAAAGTACATGCCAAAAGGGGCATTGTACTCAATAATAGCCCTTATAAGGGAAGACTACAGGGATGTTATGACCTCCTTGCCCCTAGATGAGATACCCTAACTTATGAGGTGAGTCATGTAGAAGGCTTTCGAACAACGGACTACAGGGATGTTATGACCTCCTTGTACCTAGATGAGATACCCTAACTTATGAGGTGAGCCATGTAGAAGGCTTTCGTACAATGGAAGCAACATGGTAGTCTAAAGTCAGGTTTCTATCAACCTGGGTGCCCACATCCCTCATGACTGATTGCGTGCTCAGGACATCATTATTAATGTGATAAATTGTAGGGATGGCACTTTCCCCAAAGGGGATGATGATGATGCATTTTTTGGTATTCAGCTTGAGGCCATGTTTCTGGCACCAGTCATTTGTCTGAGTGAGACCCACTTGGAGGATGTCCACATCACTAGGGGAATTGATAACAGCACCCAACTTGCAGTCATCTGCAAACTTGGTCTGCCATAGCCCACTGGGTTTGACCTGTGCCTCAGAAAAGTATATCCCAAATAACAGAGGCCCCAAGACCGAACCCTGGGGTATGCCACTAGTTACAGGTCTACTGCTTGAGGTGGCTTCCCCTATTTTGACTAGGTCATATAAAATTAAGGAAATATTAACATTTCAGTCAGAAGCACACTTAAATTAAAATCATTCTTCACTGTTAGATATGATGATCATTTGAAGTGGGAGATGACAGTAAAATAAATGCTATTACAAAGAAATATACCTGCTTTAGTTTGAAGGCTGCAAGAAGACCCAGCAATGTTCTGCAACTATTGGCAAACTGTTAGGCCTGTGTAAAGTTTAGATTGCTAATTGCAGGCAACTTCAATTCATTAATGAAATTCTTTTTTCTCTGTAATTTTTTTTTTTTTTTATAATTTTTGAAACTTTAATGGAGCTTTCCTCCCTGGGCCCTCTGCTTAAAATGGGTCCGAGTGCCCAGAGAGACCATCCCAGTAAATAAAAGGCAATAAATAAATAAAAAAAAAATAATAGATAAGAGTATGAAGTTCAAAGGTACATAGGTTTAATTGTCAAATGTAAACCTACTAGCTTTCAAGAATGTTGCTTGCCCATAACTCACAATATTTTTTTCTAATACATTAATGCATATGGATACATGGTAGATGGTTAACTTACTGTTCAGTTATACTTCTCATCTCTTCAGATTTTCACAGAATGTCTAGATTTTTCCCTCATATTTTTAGTCTGTTCCACATGAAATATCTGTGGGAACTGGCTTCACTAAATAATGACAGACATTTATGTTTCAAACTTCATATCCTTCTAAAAATACATGGTAGCACAACAACTTTTATTCAAGCAACTTTCTATGTTCATAGGAGCAATATTTAAAATGTGTCCCTAAATACAGATTTTACCATTCAACATTAAAGGTGACAAAGTGGAAGGTGCTAATTGCTGGCCAAAATACTTAGTTTTGACCAATAAACATATAATCATGTGTGTGTGTTTGTATGTATGCCTATTGGTATATGTATACATACACACGGGTCTACTTTGTTTCACTGAATCTTATTTCACTGAGTTTCATTTCACCCCGAACACTTCGCTGATAACTCAAATTACTGAAAACTCATTTCACTGAATCTCATTTCACTGAACTGCAGTTAGTATATATGGCACTGTGTAGAGTACTGTAAGGCAAGTAAAAGGTATATGCCCTTTTCCCCACTGTAGTGTGATCCTGGAGTTAGTATATATAGTTAAGGGGGTGTGGGGGCACAGCCCCTCCCACTTAGTTTGAGTACACATTGTCTTCTGGAGAGAGTTAGTCATTGGTGTTGCAATTATGCATGTCTATTATTTAAAATGTATTGTTTTGAAGTTTTTGGTAAAATACAAAACAAACAAGATGGGAGGCTACAGAGTATAGCTGGAGTTTTTTAAGACATCTGCTTTAGGCCCAAGATTCTTTTAATGAGGTATTCCTGTGGCCTTTCCAGTTGTTGCAAATGTCTTGAGAGGTACATACCAAATGGGGCGTTGTATTCTATAATGGGCCTAATGAGGGATGAGTACAGTGGGACAATGACCTCCTGTTTTCTGGATGAAAACCCTTAGTGATGAGGTGTGCCACATAGAAGGATTTCCTGACTGTTGTGGCGATGTGGTTATTGAAGGTGAGACCACAGTCCACCTATGACCCTAGGTCTCTTATCACACTTTCGGTGTTTAGTGTTCTGCCACCTATGTGGTAATTCAAGGGTACATGTTTTTTCCCAAAGGGGATAATTATACATTTCTTGGCAGTGAGCTTGAGCCCATGGCTCTGGCTCTGGCACTGGCACCAAGCATTTGTTTCTGTAAGGTCCTTTTGTAGAGTATCCACATCATTTGGGGATTCATTAATGGCTCCCAGTTTGCAGTCATCTGCGAACTATGTTAGCCAGAGTCCATTAGTGTTGGCCTGTACTTCAGAGAAGTAGATGCCAAACAAGAGCGGTCCCAGGACTGAACCCTGAGGTACTCCAATTGTCACATGTCTGGAGCTGGATTTGGAGTCGGCTACTTTTACAGTGTGGGTTCTGTCAGTAAGCCAGTTGACAACCCATCGAGTGACATAGAGATTAACGCACAGCTTAGTAAGTTTATCTAAGATTTCAGAGTGCGGGATGGTGTCAAAGGCCTTGGCGAGGTCCAGATAGGCTGTGTGGACCACCTTACCCTCGTCCATGGCTCTGGAGACTGATTAGAAGTCAATCAGGTTCAGGAGACAAACTGGATGGGGTCCAGTGTTTGAAGGTTGCCAATGTCTTTGTTTATAAGTTCCATGATAAACGTTCCATGGCCTTTCAGATCAGGCTCGTCAGACTGATGGGGCGGTAGTTCCCAGGATCCAAGGTGGATCCTCCCTTGTGGAGTGGGATAACTGTAGCTGCACCACTCAGTGGGTACGAAGCCTGAGGTGAGGCTATGATTAAACATAACAGGTGAGGTGTCTATCTATAGATAGCAGTTATCTGTCTATAGCAATTATCTATCTATCTATCTATCTATCTATCTATCTATCTATCTATCTATCTATCTATCTATCTATCTATCTATCTATCTATCTATATATCTAATCTGTCTATTTATCTATCTATCTATCTATCTATCTATCTATCTATCTATCTATCTATCTAGCTAGCTAGCTATCTACCTATCTCTCTATCTCTATTTATGTAAACAGAGAAAAGAGGTTGCCTGAGTCCTGGAAAAGTTGTAGATAATCCAGTACCAAGTAAGTAATAACACTAGTTTTAATATAGCTTAGACAAACAGCAGACAATGATTTTATTGGTATGGCCTCTTTTGTGCTACTAAATTAAATCAGAAAGAGAAAATAAATATTAGATTTCGGCTATTTGTGATTGCACATCATTCAAACATAGCTAGTCTTCATAAAGATACAAATCAGTAGCAACTGTGTAGATGAAATCTGCTGTTTGGCATGCAGTTTAAGCTTCATTAAAACTGTTATTACTTATTTGGGTATGGATCTTTTTTTCCCTTGTGTCTGTGTTTGTATCCAATGCTATATCTATATTTATATCTATATCTATATCTATGTCCAGTTTGACTTCATAATCTCAAATTACTGAAATCTCGAATTTCAGTAACCCGAGACTATAAAGTTGAACCATTCACAATACCGAAACCCACAATCCCGAATCACACAATCACGAGCATACATACACCAGACACCACATAACACACACACCATTCCACCCAGAGAGAACACAAACCACACAACCCTACACAACATATAAGCAGGGGGAAAGCCCCCCTGCATCCCCCACACCTCCTTACTTATATATACCAACTCCGAGATCACACATAACATAAAAAAAAAAACTCACACCACGGCATCCTCCACTCGCTCGCACACAAATATACATCACACACACACAAACATCAACAAATCCAACACTCACACTCACACTTACACCTCCCTACTCTTACCCACACATACAACGCATAAAAGCACACACAAACACTCATTCAATTTCAGGCACCATAACACTACACGTAATGTACCAGAAATGCATAAGCGTGGATTCGAGATATTCAAATTCACTCTTATGCACTTTCGGCATTCTGGTTTTTGGCTTCATGGTCTCGGGTTACAGAAATTCAGGAAATCAGTAATTCGAGATTATGAAGTGTAACCCTATATCCATATCTATATCTGTATCAAAATGCATTATTCCAACAAGGAGTGCAGGAAAGTCAGAAAAGAACTCGCAAAACCTTCCGTGACTCTTTTTAACCGTATTTAATGAAATAACATAAACTTCACGTTCAACACATTAACGCAGTTCATACAGTACTATTTCCTGGTATTTTCATCCAAAACAAATGGACTTCATCAGACAACCTGATCTGATGAAGTCCATTTGTTTTGGATGAAAACGCCAGGAAATAGTACTGTATGAACTGCGTTAATGTGTTGAATGTGAAGTTTATGTTATTTCATTAAATACGGTTAAAAAGATTCACGGAAGGTTTTGCGAGTTCTTTTCTGACTTTCCTGCACTCCTTGTTGGAATTATCAAAATGCATTATGCTGAATGTGCTTTCGTCGACACATGTAGAATGAACAGGCAAAACAGCGAAATGGCTGGTCAGCAAATTTTTTCCCTGTGAAAGAAGTCACTTGACCTCTTCGTTGTTTTGCCATGTTCTGAAGTGTAGTGTGGTCCCTTGTCCGGTATAGCTCCCGAGCGTGATTGTGCAACAGTTACTGACCTTAAGGTTAGGGTGCGGGTTAAGATAAGTACATATGTATCAGAGTGTTTACTGTTTTATATTTTGTGTTAAATGTATGGTTGAGTTACGTGTGTATGTGTTTTCATCCGCGGTGGTGCAGCGGTAGCATTGTTGCCTCACAGCAAGAGATTCTCCCATTCGATTCTCAGCTGGAGTGCGGGGGAGTGTCTTCTGTGTGGAGTCTGCATGTCCTCCCCACGGTTGGGTGGGCATTCGAAAGACATGCGTAAATGGGCGTGCCTTCGTTGAAGGTTGAACGTTGAGCTGGCACCTCGCCGTTCCTGAAAAAAATCTACTGCCAATCATTAGCGGACTGGAGTTCCACTGTGGTGGCCCCTAACCAGGAAAAGCCGAAAGACAAACAACAACAACTTTTGTTTTGCGGGGGTAGAATTAGGGTTAAGGTAAGTGTGTATGTGTTTGGAGCTGTTTATGTAAATGTGCGAGAGTGCGGGTTAAGGTAAGTGCATATGGTTTAAAATGTTTACTGTTTTTTTTTTTCATTAAATGTATGTTTGGGTTATGTGCATATGTGTATTTAGTTGTTTACTGGTTTTTGGGGGGGGTATAATTAGGATTGGGTATGCGTGTATGTGTTTGGAAGTGTGTAATGTGTTTTTTTTTTTTGCGGGGGTTGGAACAGCGATTTCTTTCCCTAGGAAAGGAATCGCTGTTCTTTGGATTTGACATTTTCAGTTTTCTAATGTGTCGATGTAACATCATTCGCTGTTTTAAGCGTTCGATGTTGCAATATAGACCCATAGATATATATATATATATACATATATATATATATATATATATATATCTGTATCTATATCCATATCCGTATCTATATCTATATCTGTATATAGCTATCTATCTAATCTATCTCTATGTATATATGGATCTATCTAAAAGGAGTGCAACTGCCGAAAGTCAATGTCAGAAAATGTCAAAAAAACCCCCCATAAAAATCGACTTGACACAGTGCATGCTTCAAGACATAATCTCAGAGTGTGCAAATAAAAAAAACAATGATTCATTGATAAACGTTATTCATAAGAAACTGTGGTCTTGTGGACTGATGGGCTGGAGTGCTAGAGATATCTCCTCAGCCTCCTTTATCCTATTTTTATTTGGGCTCAGAGTATTGTGCCACCTGTTGTCACCTCTGTCATTTCATTGCCACTCTCCTCCTTTCTTCAACTCTCATTCTCCACTGTAACAGGTCGTCTGCCACACAATCCACCTGTCTCTTGGCTAGATGTCTTCATCTCCTCTTACCTTCTTCCTGTCTCTGCCAAATCTGCTCTGCCAAATCATCTGTGTTCCTGACTGTGGGAATGAACCACCATAATCTGTTCTCTGTGACCTTATCTGCAGGTGGGCTACCTTGACTTTGGATTTAATGTCCTAATTTCTTTGCTTGTTCCACAGTATACATCATAATATCAGTCTCAGGCACATCCAGTTTCCCTGCTGCTCTACCTTCAATGTACAGGTTTCTGTGTTGTATAGAAGTACTGATCACACCACTGTTTTGTTCATGTTACTTTTCAACTTCCTTGGCATTCATGTGTCACACACTACCCCTGGCACTTTGTACTAGTTGCTGCAGCCCCTCTGATTCTACTTTTCGTATTTTTATTCAGATTTCCCTTCTCTTCAGCCATGCCTCCCAGATACCTGAAGCTGTTGACACTCCCATTATTTTCCATCCCCTCACTTTTCAGTTTATTCAGATTTTCCCTACTTGCTGTCATGACCACTGTCTTGGCTGAATTCATTTTCCTTCTCCCCTACCTGCTTTATTTTGTCCAGCTGGCCATCTTAGTGCCTCCATTCATCTCTCAGTCTATCTGTTCCTTGTATTCTCCCCAGACTTCTCAGAGTGAGCTGGAGCCAGTGAGGATCCTAACGGAGTGGTGCCGGCAACTGCTTCTGCATTCTAGGGAGGGATCATGAACTATCATTACCTCCTCATTGCCTCACATCTGCATATCTGTGGGTTATTCCCCTCACTGGACCAAGCCTCCCCTCAAGGAGCGATTCTAAATTTTGACCAACTCCCCCCCCCCACCAGATGGACATGCCAATCCTTTCCTGCTAGCACATCAGATGTCTGAGCTGCTAATCACACCCAGGTTACCTTGGCAGTAGTTAGGGTGTAATCCATCAATGGCATGGTGCTGGCTATGTCTGCATTCAGTTTTATCCTATGTGCTTTAAGTTTTGCATTTCATTCCCCTGACATTCCCATTCTGAATCTGTTTGTAGTACCACATCATCTGCATGCAGCAGCTTTGTTGATCTCTCTCCTCTTACCTGTTGCTGATGTAGCCCATTGTCTGTATGCACAGCAGTGTGATATATAAAAACTCCACGATTGCCACACCTCAGATTTTGATTTCCAACTATATTAGAAGTAATGATTATAGTAACAGAGATAAAACAACTGGAATCGAGATCTTTAGAAAAAGGTAGGCGCAAACTACATCGGAAAAAAATGGTAATTGTGGGAACAAGACATACAGGGGTGGAATGAGGTTTAAAAGAAGGTAGGACTTAAATGAGTAATGCATGACTAAAAAGGATTGGGTAGATTATAAGGGATGTATAATGTTTGCAACTGAGAGCATGTTATTATGGTTTGTGATGTAAAATGCACACAACTAGGATTGTGTCGGTGTGGTTTGTTTTCCCTCATTAGACCCGTTATAGACTACAATGCCCCATTTGGCATGTATCTCAAAAGACACCTACAACAATTGGAAAAGGCCACAGAAATACCTCACTAAGAGGATTACCGGCCTCAAACAGATGCCATATGCAGACCGTCTCAAAAAACTACAGCTCTACTCCTTTGCATATCACATACTCAGAGGCGATCTCTGCCTAACATACAAAGCTATGTCAAACCCAGAGCTGTTGGACATACTACACTTAAAGAAATCCCAATATCTCTGAACCACATGCTCCAGGGTCCTAAACCTTGTCACCACAATAAACAGAACAAGCTGGAGGGCTAGATTCCTGTCCCAGACACTTCCCATACTCTGGAGCAAACTACCTATTAATGTCAAGCAATGCTCCTCAGTGGCCCTCTTTAAGAAAAATCTTGACGACTGGATGAGAAATAGAAAATTCACCTTGGGGATCACTTCTGCAGCACTGCTTGACAGGGGCACAGGAAAACAATTTTCTTGGGTGGTGAAAGCCAGGGAACCTTTTTGACTAGGCTTATATAGGCCCCAGGGCCGATAGCTTAGTACTTACCTATAAACCTATATAGATGCATGATTGCTTATGTCATAAGTGATGGTTTAATAAAGATGTTTCTTGTTTAAAAAAAGGGGCAGGAATTGAATAATTTATGTAATGTTGCTTAGGTTATATGATATATAACAATATATGTGAAGCATAATATTTGTTAATTGTAACTTGTTAATACAGTTTGATTACTTTTATATAAAAGCAAATGTGCCCGTGTCACAAGTGAAGGTGTTTAAAAAAAAGATTGCCACACTTCAGAGAAAAGGGAATACTCCGAGAAACAGCACTCTCAGACATGGAATATACATGCCCACAGTTTTGCTCATTCAGTCTTGTTTATCTGGGACTAGCAGTTACAGGTCTCAGAATATCAAATGGTTATCCCTGAAAAGTTAGATCAGGAAAGAGCTGGCTCCTGGCAGCACCATAGAATGGCACAAGAAGTGTGATGAGAGAACAGTTTTACTTTGTTATGGAATATAATGTTTGTTCTGTTGAACTCTTGAGTATTGTTAAACAAATGTGCCCCATGTTTCTGAGAAGTGAAGAAATCAAAAAAGCATTGCAAAGACATATTACTCCATTTTTTAAAGGTTCTTGCCTGGGAGCCCTATAGCAAGTATCCATTTTTACATCCTCCTGAGAATGTACAGTGCAGAAACATACATAGATAGGGTGGGGTGGAGATGGCAGCCACTCCAGGTGCAAAGTGTTAGGCAGTCTGTTGCAGACTTGAAGCTTTTGAATGGAGATTGCAGAACAGTGCGGATCGGAGAATTTACCCTTTTCCCCAATGTAGTGTAATCTCTGTGTTGGTATACATAACATGCAGGGTGTGAGTTCAGTGCAGTACTGTCATTTGAATCTCAGCATTCAGAGCTATAACTGCCTCACCTAGTGCCTGCTGCCACTCCTCTAGCCAAAAAAAGGTCTGTTGTACGCTCCAATTTAGGACTTCTTACCTCCCAAGGATCGTCGGGTCCTCCGAGCTTCTGTGACAAAAAAAAAAACACTTTTACTTATAAAACACTGTAGTAAACCACTTGCTACACTGTATAACAATGAAATGCTGAAGCAAGCATTCCAGTCCTGACTGCAAAAATAGTTTAGCAGTATTACAATTAATTTCTGCATCCGTATTCAGAACTGAAAGTACAGACATGTGTATCTGTACTTCACTACCCACTGATTAGCGTTTGTCGATTTACCCCCCTAACACTTTAGCACACCCTAGCTAAGCTTCAGCCATTTGCATTGGAGCGCTCCCTGTGTGGCAGGCATAAACTATACTAGTAGTTTGCTGCAGTTTAAAAAGAGAGAAGAGCTTTTTTTCCACCCCCTCAACTTAGTTGAGTGGAGTGGTAGACTGGTGTTGTAGCAGAAGGATTCTGAAAGACCCTGCCACCACCAATTAGACCTGTGGTTAAAAAGGAGTAATTTTGGCCAGAATGAGGAAAGACCTCATTATATGCTAATTTACATGTCTCTGAATCACCATTAACTCTGAGGGTGAAAATCAGTGATTTTCTGCTTTAGTCAACACTGGTGTCCCATGCATTACACTGGCACAGGATCCCCCATTCACTCTTCCACACATATGTGCACATTCACGGTCACACACAGACACATGCACACATGCACATGCACATGCACACACACACACACACACACACACACACACACACACACACACACACACACACACACACACACACACACATATCAACATATATCTTTCCTGCCTGGAGTTGACAGAATACCCCGATGTCTCATCTTATTTTTGCCCCGGCCTCACAAATCACAGATCAGTACTACCAGACATTAGAGTTTCAGAGGACTTATTACTTTGAAAGTACATTATGATGCTAGACCTGTTGCTCTATTAACTTTTTAACAGAGTCCCAATAATAGTTTAAATATTTTTCCTGGTGTCAATGCCCCCCAGATGCACACAGTCCTACCCTCCTCCCTCCTTCATTTTATAGGATGTTCCTGCTGTTGCAACTTACTGTTACCTTGTTCATCATAACTGGCAGACTGTTGCAATCCTTGCATAATATTGGGCATTAGAGTCTCACACTTCTTACATGCAAAAAAATATCTCCACAAACACACATGCAGCCACACACATATACACATATGCACACACACACCCGCAGCAATACCTATTTGCTAAACTTCTCGGCATGTACCTCTAACATGATTGTGTGAATGTGAACTTTTGGCTACATTCATTAATTGATGTAACTTACACAAGCATTTCCTAGAAGAGAGCACTGCACTAATTAGCATAAGCTACTGCCCTGGAATGCCTCATTAGAATTTAACATTCTGTGGAGACAGCCCATCACAGAGATGCATCATGGTGGGCCTGTCTTTGCATCGGTAATGGTTACCACAAAGTGTGCACCACACTGACAACTGTTGGTAACCTTTCTGAATATGGTCTAGTGTGTTTTAATGGGCTCAACAGTAGGCATTGTAATACATGTCATTTTATGCTTAGTGAAAGTTCCACTTTGGTTTATGGCTATTGCTGCATTTTAAGTAAATATGCCACACACAAATTGGTAATGTAGTGTCTGTTATAATGCCTGTGTGTGGCTTAACAGATACAGGGAAAAATAGGATAATGCAATATAAGAAAAAGAGAACACTAGAAATATTAAAACATACAGCACACTACATCCATTAGCTGCACATTTAAGTGAATGTTAGAATTTTGATTATAATAATATGAGCGTGAACATTATATTTGCTGCTATAGATTTAAATAGAATGGAAACTGATGTAAATTGTATGATTACACAAAGAGAAATGTCACATTTTTTATATTTGAAGACTTTTCAACTGAATTTAGAGACATGTAGCAGACTGAGTTTAAATAATGCTTAATTGGTTCAACTGACCATGTTTTTAATGGTTGGCTAGTGATAAATTATGTGGTTAGCAGCATTTAAACTGATATTGTACTATGTACAATCCTTTGAAGGCTGAACTATTAGGATGTTTTAAATCAGAAAGAAACCTAATTTTTATTGGCCACCATATATGCTTTAAAGCTATTGGCAGAGATACTTCTTCCTTGTCCATGAAGTATCTTGACTTTGTATTTTCTATAGTGATGCCTATGCTGAGTTAAGATCTGATGAGGCTGCATATCTTTGTTTTTATCATGTTTTTCTCTGCTGATTTTTGTTATGCTACAATAATGATGACGCTGTGGAAAAAATGATAGTGCCGTGTTTGTTCCTGTCATAAAGGGCACACCTGAAAAAAAATATAGCATAATACAATATGTTTCTTAGTGACATGCATGTAGTAATTTAATAAGCATTTGATAAAAACCACTACACCCCCAAAATAATTAAACTGCATTTCAAATGATTTCTGCTGCGTTTTTTTCTTTCTGAAGTGGTAGCAGTAGAAATAGGAATTACTGTTTAACAAGGAATGATTAGAACTTGTCAGAGAGGTTTAAGTGACTTAGAATCACTGAGTATGAACTCTGAGCCTAAAGGATTTGTACATGTCTTTGGATTTGTAACTTGTTTGTAATTAAATGTTATTTTAATGTATCTTAATTGTAACTTTGTACTATTTCCTTTCCAAAGAGTAGTGAAATAAGTTAGTGACAGTAAAGGAACTGATGAACTGAATAAAAAGGAAACGACGACTGGAGTCTAGAATTGGTATCGTGTTAATGTTAATCTAATATGGAGATAGGTAGCAAGATGCAGAAAGGGGGTCTAAGAGGTAGAGATCAAAAGGGGAAAAGTAGTGGCAGAAATGGAGAAAGATAAGTGAGGGAGAAAAATATATAACATGTATACAAGGGAGAATGAAAACACATCAAAATTGTGAAAAAAAAAAACAAATATTACCATTAAATTAAGACATAAAAATAAAAAAGGATGTGACACAAAGAAAAAAGGCAAGAGAACAATAACATTTTTTTCATATGGCATAAAGAGATATGGAGAAGAAATACAGAATATTGACCTTTATGATTTTTATGCATTCGTGTAGAAAACAGTTTTGTCTCCTGAAAACCTGATTCATTTTTTTAAAGCAACATTACAAAAAATAAAAAAAGAATTAAGGCAAAGTAGTTTGGGGTGAGAATGTTTATCACCTAATTTTGAGAACTTTGATGAACGTTCATGAAAGAAAAAAGTAGTTGTAGACACCCTTTCCATTTCTTCTCTGGAATACGCCTTGGTATAAGGCATTTTGTCAAATAAATTAGTTATGATGTATTAATAAGAAAGGAATGAGTCTGATGACATACTTTTGGCCTTACTGTATTGCATCACCCATTTCACCATAATTTACCATTCTGTTTTTCCCAATTTTCCCTCACATCACAATGCTACTAAGTCGCAGTCAGTCTCATATTTTAATGCCAATACCACTCAATAACATTTTCTAAGTCGTCTTCTTTCAGTTTACTTTAGAAGATTAAGGCTTTGAGCTCTTAAGAAGCATCATACTACAGTCCTGGGTTTGATTCCACCACTTGCTATTTGTCTGCTGTGTCATTCTCTGCAAGTCACTTTATCAGTTCTTACCTGAAAAGAGGCACTTGCACCTACTAGTTTTACCCCCAAAATACTAATCAAACAAACAAATAAATAAATACAAATGGAACCTCAGTAAGATATTTCCCATACTTTAAACTGCAACAGAATTCAATACTGTGTTCTAACCTCTATATCACATTGTAACATTTTAAACCAGTTACCACTCCAAAACAATATACTAATCCCAGTACCACACAATATTATTTTCTATCTCTGCACTAATCAATTCCATATTCTAACTCCAGTGCCACTCAACTTTGAATTCGCCTATAGTGTTGAGTGCCACATTTTAACTCTGTGTCAGTCAGTTCCATGTTCTAACATCTGTGCTCCTCAATACTGTATTCTAACTGCTATAGTTCTGAGCGCCACATTTTAACTGTGTCAGTCAGTTCCATGTTCTAACATCTGTGCTCCTCAATACTGTATTCTAACTCCTATAGTACTGAGTGCTACATTCTAACTCTGTGTCACTTAGTTCCATGTTCTTACACCTATGCCCTCAACACTGAATTCTAACTCTTATAGTTCTGAGTGCCACATTTTAACTGTGTCAGTCAGTTCCATGTTCTAACATCTGTGCTCCTCAATACTGTATTCTAACTCCTATAGTACTGAGTGCTACATTCTAACTCTGTGTCACTTAGTTCCATGTTCTTACACCTATGCCCTCAACACTGAATTCTAACTCTTATAGTTCTGAGTGCCACTTTTTAACTGTGTCAGTCAGTTCCATGTTTTGACACCTATGCCCCTCAACACTAAATTCTAACTCCTATAGTTCTGAGTGCCACATTTTAACTCTGTGTCAGTCAGTTCCATGTTCTAACATCTGTGCTCCTCAATACTGTATTCTAACTCCTATAGTACTGAGTGCTACATTCTAACTCTGTCACTTAGTTCCATGTTCTTACACCTATGCCCCTCAACACTAAATTCTAACTCCTATAGTTTTGAGCGCCACATTTTAACTCTGTGTCAGTCAGTTCCATGTTCTAACATCTATCCTTCTCAACACTGAATTTTAACTCCTATAGTTCTGAGTGCCACATTTTGATTTTGTCAGTCATTTCCATTTTTTGACACCTATGCCCCTCAACACTAAATTCTAACTCCTATAGTTTTGAGCACCACATTTTAACTCTGTGTCAGTCAGTTCCATGTTCTAACACCAGTGCCACTCAACTCTGTATTCTAACTTCTATACTTCTCAGTGCCACATTCTAACTCTACACCAGTCAGTTCCATGTTTTGACACCTATGCCCCTCAACACTAAATTCTAACTCCTATAGTTTTGAGCGCCACATTTTAACTCTGTGTCAGTCAGTTCCATGTTCTAACATCAGTGCCACTCAACTCTGTATTCTAACTTCTATAGTTCTCAGTGCCACATTCTAACTCTACACCAGTCAGTTCCACATTTTGACACCTATGACCCTCAACACTGAATTCTAACTCCTATAGATCTAAGTGCCACATTTTAACTCTGTCAGTCAGTTTCATGTTCTAACATCTATGCTCCTCAACACTGAATTCTAACTCCTATAGTACTGAGTGCCGCATTCTAACTTTGCACCAGTCAATTCCATGTTCTAACACCAATGCCACTCAACTCTGTATTCTAACTCCTATAGTGCTGAGTGCCACATTTTAACTCCACACTGGTGATTTCCATGTTCTAACCCCAGTACTTCTGAATACTGTGTTTAATCTTAGAACCAGTCACTGCCTTTTTATAGCATCAGTAGCTGTCATTAACATGTTCTAACTTCAGTAATACTCAGTGTTGTGTTCTAAACTGACTACAGGTCAGTAGCATGTATTAAATATGAGACTTTTAAGTACCACAGTCCATTCCCAGCATTATTCAGTACCATATGCTATTTTCCAGAGAAGGGGTTTCATTGTCCTACATCAAGATTGTCTTCCACTTTTGTTGCCAGTCTGTTGTGTAGTTCCTACAATTTTGTGATGGATGGCGCAATGGAGCAGTGGTAGCATTGTCGCCTCACAGCAAAAAGTTCTCCAGTTTGATTCTTGGCTGGGGTGCCTTCTGTGCGGAGTCTGTATGTCCTCCCTGCATTCATGTGGGTTTTCTCTGGGTGCTCCAGTTTCCTCCCACAATTCAAAGACATACATCTGGAGCATTTCTCCCTGGGTCTCCGCTGAAAATTGGCTTTGTTACAAGTTGGACTTTCCTGGTAAACAAATGTTAAATAAATTAATAAAATTACCTATTTCACATCTACCAGCAGGCTGTAGAACAAGCCTGTAAATATTACAAAAGAAAACATAAATATGACAG
The DNA here is from genome assembly GCF_019279795.1 of Protopterus annectens. NCBI lineage: Eukaryota > Metazoa > Chordata > Ceratodontiformes > Protopteridae > Protopterus > Protopterus annectens. The sequence continues at coordinate 8,625,680 of NC_056741.1, forward strand.
AAATATTTTAAGTTGAATAAGTAAAACAAAACATGAAAGAAATATTTTGCTTTATTGATCAATTAAAAGCATTCCTGTAACAATCAAGTAACTTAATTATGGTACTGGATATCTGAAATTTACTACAGCAATTAAGTTAAAATTAAATTCCAAAGGGTTGGTTTACCTTTGAAGCTTTCTATGGGAAGCACACTCAATACTAGCCATATAAGTAGTTCAGTAGGTGCAGACCTGAACATAATGCTATTAACACTACAGGTGTGCTAAGGTTAAAACTCCCTCACACATCTTTTAAATACTTTACATCAGCAGCCAGTTATGTTCCTTACAGCTGGACTTCCTGCTCCTCCACATAGGCTGTAAGGAGAAATGCATTCAGAAGGCATTTCTTCATGTCCTCAGAAGTAGTTTGCAAATTTTCATTTTGCCCAAGTTAGTTGCTCGATTGTCACATCTGCTTCTGTTTGACAGCTGAATATAGATTGTAGTGATGTGTCTTACCTCAGGCTCATTGTGTTACTCTTTCTCCAAGAGTGCAGCATCCTAGAGAAAGAACAAGTGTTATCTGACTATTTTAAAATAATGCTCCTTCTCCACGATGGAGTGATCTAAGCATGAGAATAATAATGCTGGGGCTGGGGGTTCAGGTCTCTGCAAAGCCATTTGTTTGAATTTAAATGGTGGTGTGTTTACATGAATGGAAGGCTTGTCGAGTACCATTGTAGTGATTATTTATGTACTCCAGCAAACAGATTACTGTAATGATTATAGTCAGTCTCGTTCAGCTTTTCCTGGTTAGGGATTGCCACAGCGAAACTCTGGTCCACTCATGATTGGCAGTGGATTTTTACGGTGCCAAGTTGCCAGCCTGATGCCCAACCTTCAACGAAGCCCATTCATGCTCGCACCTACCTGCATGTCTTTAGCATCACTCGACCATGGGGAGGACATGCAGACTCCACACAGAAGGCACTCCAGCTGAGAATCGAACGGGAGAACTTCTTGCTGTGAGGCGACAATGCTAACCGCTGCACCACCGCGGCTCTATAGTCAGTGATACCAGTAATTAGTTATACTGCATTTTGCCATTTAAGAGGAATAACTGTTGGAATTAACTCCTGACTTCTTTGCCATAAGAGGAGTGACAGCCAGTGTAGTTCAGGAGCAGTGATTTATTTAAGGCACTTCCAGTCCATTCAATAACAGGTCTAAGCATATGAAGAATTTCCTACCCTCTCACCCTGTTTTTGTAGTGTTCTTTAAAAGTGCTGCTAGACACATGTCACTGCAGGCTATTCAATAAAAAAGCTAGGTGTCTTGAAAATCTTAGCTAAGTGTCTGAAAATTTTTCATTTCTTTTTTCTTTTGTTTTTTTTTAAATCAGTTTAACTCCATGTATCTGTTTTAGTTATGCTCCTTAAGCAAATAGTAAGTTCACTAAATAGCTGTACTGCCTTTTACCATTTAAGCAGACTAACTGGAGAAATTATACCATGATTTCTTTTTTGTGAAATGAATGACAGGCTATTTCAAGTGTTATGATTGCTTTAAGACATTTCCATGTCATTCAACAACAGATCTAAGTGTATGAAAATCATACCCTCCCACCTTTTTCAGACACCTGCTGGTTGGAGACAGTTCGAGGTTATTCGACAACAAAGCTAAGTGTCTGAAGAAATTTCATTTCTTTATCTGTTTTACGCTCATTTTATCAATCTGTATCTGTTTAGCTAAGCTCTCTAAGCATATAGTCACCAATTCCAGAAAATACTTACCATGCAATTTCATCATTTAACTGGTCTAGTTACTGGAATTAAACATTTGTTTTCTTCTTGTTAGAGGAGTGAGCAACGGTCTTATTCGGTAGTTGTGATCGTTTTAAGGCAGTTTCAGAACATTCAAGAACACAACTAAGTGTCTGATGAATTTGTCAGCTTCCCGTCCTGTTCTTGCTGTGCTCTTTTAAATTGCTGCTGGTTTTAGATGGTTCAGGACCATTCAGCAACAAAGCTAAGTGTCTGAAGAATATAATTTTTCTCTGTTTCTAAATTCATTTTAACAGTCTGTATCTTTTTTAGATAATTTCTTTAAACCTACAGTCAGTATAATTCCAGTAAACAGCCACACTGCATTTTGTCATTTAAGGTGTTTAACTATTGCATTTAATTCCTGCTTTCTTTCTTATGAGAGGAGTGACAGCCATGCTAGCTAGTTCAGGGGTTTTGATTGCTTTAAGGCAGTTCCAGGATATTTGAAAGAAAGATAAGTGTGTGAAGACTTTTCTCGGCCTCCAGCCCTATTGTTGTTGTATCTTTCGGCTTTTCCCGGTTAGAGGTCGCCACAGCGGAACTCTGGTCCGCTAATGATTGGCAGTAGATTTTTTTTGTACCGAGTTGCCAGCCCTGACACACAACCTTCAATGAAGGCACGCCCATTCACGCATGTCTCCACACAGAAGACGCTTTAGCTGAGAATCGAACAAGACAACATCTTACTGTGAGACAACAACACTACCGCAGCACCACCACCGCATCAGCCCTGTTGTTGTAGTATTCTTAAATGCAGTGTGTTTCTTGTCTTCCACCCCTTATGTTAGTTTAACCATAACATTCCCTCCTTCTCTTCTTTCATTGGCTGTTGTTAGTAAGGTGAAAAGTATCATTTATTATTTTGTGTAGTCAGTTTGCATTTTTAAATATATTTGCCCTCCCCCTGTGTTCAAGAATGCTGAGTATCCACCAAGCCAATCTCAGTTGCTCTTTTAAATTTGATGTCCCTTAAGTTGCCTGCTCTTAGTATAAATTTGTCTTTGAAAGCTCCTCCCAGTCTCCTTTCATTTCCATACTCTAATGGACACTAGAGGATGAAACAAGGAAGTTACTCCACTTTGACTGCTAAAGTTTGAGATACCTTCTATTTTTACCCCTTTTACTTTTAAAATCTGCAACATCTGGGATAAGTCTACCTGTCACTAGTAAGCCTTCTGTATATTTTGTGAATTATTCCATAAATACATAAATGCATATCTAAAAACTTAAAGAAAATAAATACAAAATAGAAGGTCAACTTGCTAGCTTCACCACCATTACTAGTCTTTCAGCATTAAGTCCTCTAAGGCAATGCAAAACTGACCTGTGCTCACATATATGAAGTTATAATCTGTCAGTATTCAGCAATCTCAGTACCTTAAAAGGTAGTGCATTCACCTTTGATGCAGAAAGTTGTGAGTTTTATTCCCACATCAGGAAGTTAGATTAATTTTCTAGTACTGACAGTAAAATGTAGCATAAAGGTGGTGCTACACTCCTGAGTGTGCCATCTTTCATATGAGGCTTTAAACCAAAGCCCCATCTGTCTGAGTTGGTTGTAACTCAGAGGGGTGTAAAATATCCTAATGCATTTATCGAAACAAGTAGGGGTTGATTTATTTATATATACATTATTTACATATTTTGAACCCTCCCCATATCCATCCTATTCACATACTTTTTAAAATTTCTACATCAGAAATACAACATAATATTTTTAAATACTTCTTACAGTGTCATTTCCTAAACTGTCATCTGTTCTCCCTAAAGTGTTTTTTCACAACCATCTTCTTATTTCTGCAAATACATCATCATCTCTTCTGTTGTTGTTAAACAATAGCCCTTCATACCTTCTTTTCTGCAATACCCAGACTGTAACAAATGCTATTTTATCCCCTTTATCAATTTCCTTTTTCATATTGGGTCTGCTTCACATTGTTGAACTGCCTAATCATCGAATACCTCTTCGTTGGTTGCTTTTTGTTGAAACTACATGGACTTTTCAGTGAAACTTATCCCAGGCATACCCAAATGTAGGCCGTCATCTGGAATTTGTACTTTTCCCCAATGTACTGCAATCTCGGAGTTGGTATATTTAGTTAGGGGTGTGGGGGGCATAGTCCCCCACCTGAGTAGGTTTTACATTTTACGATGTTTTCACATCGCTAGATTGGCCTGCCATTGCTTATCCCTGGGAGAAACTTCGCTGAAAAGTCCATTCGCTAAAGTGTGGCATCAACAAAAGGGGTCAACCACGAGGTATTGACTGATTACGGGGGTTGATTAACTGATATAGACCCCTCATATTTACCAGGCTGTATCATTTTCATTTTCATTTCATCGAAACATTCCAAACTATATACGTTTTTAATCATCATCATCATCAGCTCCTCTGTTCCCATTCTTTCTACATGGGGTCGGGGTATTGTGTTAATTGTCACCATCTCTCTCAATTGAATGCCACACTCCTGCCGTCTTTGACACTCGTACCTGACTGTCACAGATCTTCTCTCAAACAATCCATCCACCTCTTTACTGGATGTTTCCTCTCACCGTCTTCCTGTCTGTTAAAAATCTCCTACACCAGATTGTCATCTGCTTTTCTGCCCATGTGTCTGAACCACCATAATCTGTTCTCTTTGATCTTTTCTGCAATTTAACTACTTTGGCTTTTGCTCTTATGCCCTCATTTCTTTGTCTGTCCCACAATGTGTATCCTCTACTACCTTTCTCAGTCACTTAATTCTATCACTTCTAGCTTCTTCATCTGCTCTTCTTTTACTGCCCAGGTCTCTGTACCATACCGTAGTACTATTTACTTTAATGTCTTGTCCACCTTACTTTTTAGCTTCTTTGGCATTCTTCTGTCACAGACTACACCTGAAACTCTATGTCCATTGGCTGCAGCCTCTGTGATTATAGCTTTGACGTCTTCATTCAGAATTCAGAAAATTGGCTTTGTTCTAAGTCAGACTTTCCCAGTAAACAAACGTTAAACAAAAATGTTAAATAAAAATAAATACATTCCCTTCTCCTCAACCATCCCTCCCAGATTCTTGAAGCTGTTTACCTGTTCCACTATCTTCCCTTCTGTCTCAATTCTCATCTTCTGATTTCCCCCAGTTTGCTGCCATTACCACTGTTATATCTGTGCTTAGTTTCATCCCATGTGCCTTCAGTTTTGCATTCCATTCCCATATTCTTTGCTGAAGTTCTTGCTAAGAGTCTGCCTGTAATGCCACATCATCTGCATACAGCAACTTTGTTGATCTGTCCCCTCCAACCTGTTTGTTAATGTAGTCCATCACCAATATTAACAGCACTGGGTTCAGAGCTGAACTCTGGTATACACCCACTCCTACTGGGAATCCCTCTGTGGGACCGAACATTGTTTGTACTTGAGTCATTGGGTCCTTATACATAGCCTGCACTAATTCTAGCAATGTTTCTGGAACTTCAAACCACCACAGTATTGCCCAAATTAGCTTTCTTGTTACCTTGTCATATGCTTTTTTCAAGTCTTGGAATATCCAGTAGGACTATTTCCTCATTTCTAGCTTCTTCTGAACTATCTGTCTCACTAAAAACATCAGGTCAGTTGTGCTGCATCCTGATCTGAATCTGAACTGCTCATCTCCCATCTTACATTCTACTACTTTCATATCTGTTTACCAATCACCCTCTCCAGAACATTCATGCAATGTGATAGGAGTTTGATGCCTCTATACTGCCCACAGTTGTGGATGTCTCCTTTGTTCTTGTACACTGGCACTAGTATGCTTATTCTCCAGTCATCTGGGATATGTCTTTCTCTCCACACTGCTATTAGTACCCACAGGAGCCATTTTTCCCCATCTCATCTGGCATCTTTATCATATCTGCTGTGACCTCATCTGAGCCTGCTGCTTTCCATGACTTAATTGTCCTAAGTGCTGTTCTTACTTCTTCTAGGGTGGGCTCCTCTTCTTTTCCTCTCATCGTAGGCTATATCTTGAGCAGTACAGCTTCTGCGGGTTTTCTTCATTCAGAAGCTGCTGGAAACACTCCTTCCATCTGCTTTGATATCCTGTGGACTGGTGAGCAGGATTTGCTGGCATCCGTTATGAAGGGTGTCTGACTATCTTCTTTATTTTTCGGCCTTTGCCTTGCAATTTGATACAGTTTCTTTGTGCCACCTACTGAGTTACTTTCCAGAAGCTGGTAGAGTGCCTCTGATGCTCTGTTCTTTGCTATTGCAACTCCTTTGTTAGTGTCTTTGTTAGCCAACCAGTACCCCTTCCTAGCCTGGTTGGTCTTTTCTATTTCTTCTTCCTGCACTCCTTCTTTCTTTGATGACTTCCTGGACGTCTGCCTTCCACCACCTGCTTTCCATGTGTACCTTATTTTCTTACCTGTCTTGCCCACATATCAGTTCTACAGACCTCACACCTGCTGTTTTGAGGTGCTGCCATTCTTCTTCATTTCCACCTATTTCCTCTTCATCTTGGGTTGCTAATGCCCTGAGAAATTCCTTAAACTGTTGTACTCTCTCTGCAGTCAACGTCCAGGTCTTCAGCCTGATCTCTGTTGACCTTAGAACCTTCTCTGACCACTGCTTGTAGCTGATTGTGGCAACCAGTGGTTTATGCTGTGGGCCAACAGTTTCACTGGGGATGACTTTGCAATTATTAATTCTACCCCAGTGCCCTTTACTTACTAGGAGGATGTCTACATGAGTTGCATGTTGGCCATTCTTGTATGTGATCTTGTGACTTTATCTCTTTCTTAACCACTTTTTGGCTACTGTCAAGCCATTTGCCAGACAGAAGTCTAGAATGGCTTCTCCTTCTTTATTCCTGTTGCTCCACCCACGTGTACCCAGGCAGTCCTCATATCCTGTTCTGTCTGTCCCGATATGTGCATTCAAGTCATCCATTATCAACACCAATTCATGTTGTGTGCTTTATCTAGTAGGTCCTGCAACTGCTGTCTGACTGCACTGTTTTCCTCACCATCTCAACACTGCTGTATGACATAGGCTGAGATGATGAATACTGCCCTATTGTTACACTGGAGTCGGATTGCCATGAGTCTGTCATTAATTCTGATGATATCCCTCTGGCTTCTGAAGCCTCTCTCTCACCATAATACCTACACCATTTCTAGCCTGTCCCCCACCTGAGTAGTAGAGTCTGGAAGTGGCTTTGCTGCACTGCCCTTCCATCTCATCTCTTGGATACATAGGATATCCAGCTTCATCCGTATCATCATGTCGTCCACTTCCAAGCTGCGTCCTGTCAGTGAACTTACGCAATTCTCAGTTCATGTCATGTTCATTTTTAAAGTTTTCCAACAAGACTTATTAATTTTACATTCTAAGAACAATGTTTCACAGCTTTCTTTACTTTGCAACCATAGCGCAATTCTGTCTTCTCTTCCTTTACATTTCATATTTCGTTTAACAAGTGACTTTTTTAACAGAATTCTCCCAAAAGGTCTCCAGCTTTACAGAAATCTTCAGACATTTTACGTCTTTTCTTTATTGCATTTCAAACATCATCTGATAAATCACTCCATGGATATACAAGAAAAAACCTTGATAATGTTTTCATACTCTGCTCATTCCTTTTCTCACTGAATACATCATTTTTTTATTTTCCATGACTTTACCTCATTTGCATATTTGTTTCTTTAAATAATCTTTTTTTCAGCCCTTCTATTCTCTATACTTGTCATAAGCATGTTTCCACAATATGTATGTTTTGAACATATACACCTTTTATATGATAAATTAAAACGTTTCCACCATACATGTATCTTTTTAATTCTTCCAGTTTCACTTTCCATCGATTCAGCATGTTTTCATATTGCCCATAATTAACCCCTAGCATATTAATTTTCTTCTTCTTATACTAAGTTCCATTTGTCTTCTTTATTTCACCAAACCCCTTACTTTTTCCTTTAATCAATCGTAAAGCCACCTTTTCAATGACTTTTTAATTCTTATAACACTTTCATTTAACATACCCCTCTATTTTTTGCTAAAATTACCAAATCATCTACATAAGGCAGACGTACTGGTATCTTCTCAGTTTCTTTTCCCCTCTTCCAATATCCATTTTTCATGTAATAGGCAGAATAATTACATTACTCAACCAAAAATGCAGATACTTAAGGGACTCCCCTGCTTAACTCCCCTTCTTACCCTAACCACTTTTTCCATATATCTACTTACCATCATTATGAATTTTCATAGCAAGCTATTATATCTTACACTATTTTTTTTTGCTTATTACATCCCTGAGATTCAATAAACTCCATGTAGGCTTTGTGTGAAGCCTACATGGAGTTTAAATTTTTGTGCAATGGTGCATAGTGCGCAGCACTGTGTCATGCATATTAGTGAAACGTGGCACACCTAAGTTAGATTTTGCGGCTAGCAGCACTGGTGCAGGCTAGGAAAATAAAAAACAGAATCTTGCATAGCTGTTTGACTTTTTGTTTACCACAGTCGGTGGTTTTCTTTGGGTCAGTGTTGTTTGTGATATATTGGAAGGAGAAGGAGAGTGTTTTTGTATTTCCATTTTAGGAAACCATGTATTTTGTTGAAAGCAGAGCACCTACAGTCCACAGATTTGCATGGAAAGCCACAGTGACCAACAGGGCATTACAGATAGCTGTGAATCATACCTCTCAACCTCTAAGATCAAGAAATCTGGACAAAGCTATCAATAATTGGGGACAAAGAGCCAAATGTAGGGACACTTTTGAAATATTACTCTTACAAACTTAGCAAACTGATAGAACATACGTTTTGCATTAGCATGAAGTTTCTGAAAGGTATGAAGTCTGAAACTCAAATGTCTGTCATTATTTTCAACCCTCAATAGTTTGCCAGTGATTTGCAGAAAAACACAATTTTAGGGGAAATGGGTCAAAAATATGAAGCCAAATTCTGGACATTCTGCAAAAATCTGTACATTTGAATCTGTTAATGCAACATATCAGCACAATGGCCAAGATAATGTGGAGATATTTAACCAGAAATAGGGACGTATTTGCAATAGATGTCACATAGACATGTGATAGAATGAAACTCAGTATACCTGTCATCCTCTTTGAGTAACAAATGTGGGCAAAGGCATACATAATGGGAGGACAAAGGCCCATAACAGGGACAGATTTTTAATATTGTACTTCCAAACGTATATGGTTGGTAGAATAAATGGGTTGCACATTAGCATGAACTTTGTGAAGAGCATGCTAAGGAAACAAAAAGGAAGAGGAGGCAGAAGTATAAATGTTGGTCTTGAAACAAAATGTGTTGAGAAATGAGTTTATTACACTTTGCATGAAGCTTTAGTATGTTTGAAAAGGATCATAAGTGTAAAGAGATGAGGAACAATTTGCATGTTAGTAATGAGTTTATCTCAATGTTTGAAACGTGAAAGTAGCTTTTGGCAACATTTTAAAGGTTAGAAAGTGCTTGTCTTTGAAAACAAGTTAGAGCATGCCTGACACATGCCAATGGAATGGGCTGTATAATGGGGATGGGGCCATCCTCAACAGTTGGCTGTGATCGGGTGGGAGGGGGGGCGTTCTTTGGGAAGTAATGTCTGTTTTGATTTTTTTACAGAGTTACTGTGCTCTGTTACATAAGATTTAGATAATACAAGGGAAAGAAATCTGAGGTTATTGCTGAGGTACAGAGACTGATAAGTCTTTGAAATGTTTGTTTCAGTTATGTGATGTAAAAGCAGATGCCTTATGCTGACTGTCTAAAGAAACTCCAGCTATACTCTGTCGCATATTGCCTACTCAGAGGCGATCTCTGCCTAACATACAAGGCAATGTCAAACCCAGAGTTGTTGGACATGCTCCACTTAAAGAAATCCCAATCCCTTCTAGCCACACACTCCAGGGATCTTAACCTTGTCATCCCAGTGAATAGAACATGCTGGAGGGATAGGTCCATGACCCAGAGACTCCGCATACTCTGGAATAGGCTGTCCAAACATGTCAGGCAGAGTGCCTCAATGGTCCTCTTCAAGAGGAACCTTGACGATTGGATGGGAGATAGGAAATTCACTCTGGGGATCACATCTGTAGCCCTCTTAGACAGGAGTCCAGGAAAGTAAATATTTGTGGGAAGCAATAATCAGGGAATTGTTATGGTTAGGCTTGTATAGGCCCTAGGGCCGATAGCCTAGGTTGTTTGAAACTCAAATGTCAGTCATCAGTTTCTGACTTCATTCCGCAGTGACATGGCAATGATTTGCTAGAAAACAAAAATGCTATGAGGAAAAGATCACAAATATGTGACAGAAACTGGACATGCTGCACAAATCAGGACAGGGAGAGGTGTGCACTCAGATATATGTAATACTACATATTAGTCCAGAGTTCATCCCAGTGATTTGGCAGAAAGCCACAAATTTGATAAGGAAAACATCTGGACATCCTGGGAATATCTGGACATTTGCAAGATATTAATGTGAAGTATATGGTCCAAACACAGTACAGGACAGTGTACCTACAGTGCAGAGTATTGTGTTAACCCATTCTGTACTGAAGCTGTGTTAATGATCTGTAACAGGACATGGACTGCCATGTAAAATGCTCACTCAGGGTAAGTGTGTGTATTGAATAGGGACACACAGATGAATTGCAGGAATGAACACAGGGAAAGAGTACAGGTGACACTCCCTCATGTACAGCAGAGGAGGGCATGTCAATGTAAGATGGTTGTAGCAGCAACACTAAGCACATCTCTATATGGTACAGTATGTACTGTACTGTGAAAAGGTATTGTCTGTGACTGTCACACAAGGTGACATAACAATGGGGAGGACGGCTGTGTGAGATAAGTATCCTTACATGAATAATGCAGAGGACATCCATCAGGGATCTGACATACAATAGGTGTAGGGGGCACAGTGTGAAGCTGTGCAAACTGGTATGCCTGAATATGAGTGTATTATTATCAGAGGTTTCCAGCAAGGTGACCACAGGTAAAGGATCATGGAAAACATTACAAGTACCAAACATAATCATGGAAAATAAAAAATACAACAAGAAAGTCCCAAAAGTATAAAAATACGACAAAAAGGCCAGTAAAAAAATACAAAATTCAGCAGCTTGTGATTTTTATATTTTTTTACTGTCCTTTTTGTCATATTTTTAAAATCATGGACAATATCAGAATAATACTACCACTTATCCCATGCCTCTAACATAGCATATGTGATGTGGAGTGATAAGAGATGTGCCTGCACACACATGCACACACGCACACATACACACACTCAAACAACTATTATAATACATCCACACTCTATGAGGATGACCACGCACACTGTCCTGGCATTGTAATATCTACAGTAGGTGTTAGTAGTGACACTGCTATATCTGTATGCGACAGTATGGCCAATATATATGTACATGGCTCAATCCACACTGTCATGAATGATATACCTGCCATTAATGTTGTCAAACAGCTGCATATGCAGTATGTGCATAAGCAGAACAGGTAACATATATGCATCTGGTGTAATAACTTGATTGGTGTTCCACACCATCAGACCGTCATGTATATTCCACAGAAAGAATACCTAGGTATCGCCAATAAGGTTTGTGACAGCCCACTGTGAGAAAGGTGGTACAATTCAGTTACACATCACAGTTATTGGTGTGATGAACTATGAACTTATTATGGCCTCTGATGGGCATGTCCTTCACATACCCAGTACTTGTGTTACATTCAAGGGAGTAGTCATCACTGTGACCACATGCTGGTGGATGTACCACTTACTGTCTACTCCAGACACTGGTCGTATACCTATTGGTCTAATTATAAGATGTGATGTCCACATTATACACCAGCTGGTGTATTTATTTCCTGATTCAAGGAATCCATCCATGTTTCTTGTCAATGCAGGTGTTGTCATGGCTGTGGGAAAAGATTTTGGTACGTGTTGATACTGCCTGTATTATATTAATATCATAGCTAGAGTCAATGATTGCCCACAGTCTGTAGTCCTACAAGCAGCTGTTTGGACACAGCATGTGTTTGCCATCTGTGACGTCCATCTCTTAACTAACAGGCAGTAAAGGGCCTAGCAGACAGCCCTGATGTATGGACCTGATCACTGGATCTCAGATATAGGTCACTTCACACATGTCAACGTAATGAGATGCCACACATGTAAGTGGAAAGTTGAGCTTTGCTAAATTTGTCTTTTTGTGTTTTTTAACTGATTGTTTTTTTTTGTGTGACCTTTTTCTCATAGTTTTAGTTCATCTCAGATGACGAATGTTTAGAAAAGATAATTGGATTTATTATTTGAATAAATAGCTGGTGTTATTCTAGGATCATCCAGTATGTGTCAGCATGGGATTAGACCCTTAACAGTCCCGACTGCTTCACTATGGATGGCCTGTACCTTTTATTCCAAGGCATCTGTATATTGGCTGAAGCAATTTTTTGACTCTGTACTACCTTTTAAACAGAGTTCAGTTTACATACCTTGCACCATAACTAACATATCAGTCCTTAAAATGATGACATTGAGAAGGCTTTCCTTAATGCTAGAAGTATAAGCAAAAAAAGGTCTTGATATTGCAGCATTCCACATTTGGAAAACATCCATGTTTGAGCATTTATTGACACTTGGTTTAAATACAAAGAGCACACATCCTTTATACTGGAATTTTGGATTTTCATGCCTTCAGAACCAATTGCAACTTAAATCTTGTTACAGAATACCTTCTTTGTCCCTTGCTGACTACCTAGACTCCTTAGTGCCCTAAATGACTTCCCTGTTAGTACAAATATCATTATTTTGGGTGACTTTAATTACCTTTCAATAAACTGGGACACCTATACCTCCAAAGTAAGACATGCCCCACAATTCCTACACTTAAACAACAATTGTAATTAGCAGGTGGTACATTAACTTTCTAGAGGACAAAGCATTCTTGATCAGATTCTTAGTAATAAGTCTAATTATTGCAATACTCATCTGGTAGTTCATTCCCCAGTGAAGCCTGACCACAAACTTGTAACCTTTTACTTTAAACTCCCAAAAGTCCCTAGAGAAAACCACACTGAATTTAAGGACTATGAATATGCCAATTTCAATCAACTCTATCATAAAATATCAACATTTCCTTATGACTGCACCACCCAAGACCTTGATACAGCACACGCTTCACTGAGGAATTCTGCAACCATTCAAAGCAATGCACACAGCTACCAGTCTCTACTAGAACCAAATGTCATAAAAAAAATTCCAAAACAAACCAGGTGGTTTACTGCTAGAAATAAAGTATACAACAAAAGAAACAATGTCCTCAAATTATTTTGTAGACCAAAAACTTTCTTCTCAAGCATAATATCAAAAGCATTATGAAAAATCTGAAGAACACAATCAGGTCAATCAAAGAAGCTCATCAACATAGCCTTGATTCTGAAGTCAAAGGTAATTATAAATCATTATACCATGATCCCCCCAAAACGTGCACGCTGATTGGCCAGCGTGCCCGTTGTAAATCGAGTTATACTAATGGAAAAAGGTCCGGTCGCCCGGACTTTTTTCCATTAGTATAACTCGTTTTTTTAAAACATTGTCTCGCTATGTTAAATGGGTTTAACATAGCGAGACAGCTTTAAAATAAGCAACGGAGATCTCCGTTGCTTATTTTAAAGCTGTCTTGCTATGTTAAACCCATTTAACATAGCAAGACAGTGTTTTAAAAAAAAAGCAACGGAGAAAGCAAGATCTCCGTTGCTTTTTTTTAGTGTTTCGCTATGTTAAATGAGTTTAACATAGCGAGACAGTTTTAAAATAAGCAATGGAGATGTCCGTTGCTTATTTTAAAACTGTCTCGCTATGTCAAACTCATTTAACATAGCGAAACACTAAAAAAAAAGCAATGGAGATCTTGCTTTCTCCGTTGCTTTTGCCCACAGCTCTGATGTACTGCGCAGGCGCCAAGAGTACATCAGAACTGCCGCGGATGCCAGACATCTGAGGAAGGGCAGTAAACAGGCATTATACTATGCCATTATTTAAGAAAAGTAATAGTTTCTTTTCTTAAATAATGTCATGGTATAATAGCAATAACCCACTTCTGGGTGTGGGTAATGCTAAATTTACCCACGGTTGGCTTTGTTTGGTCCCTCGGGCTTCGCCCTCGGGACCAAACCACGCCAACCGTGGGTAAATTTAGCATTACCCACACCCAGGCGTGGGTTATTGCTATATTCTTTATCTATGTTAGAAAACTAAAAAAACAATTCACACTATTGTTGTGAATGTATTTATAATGATGTATCTTATTCTGACCTAAAAGGCACTGCTAATATCATCATCATCAACAACCCCCCTTTTCACATTTCCACATGGGGTAGGGTTGTCACATAAACTGTCACCATCTCTCCGCCTTCTTTGGTGGTCATGCCCCTTCACTGCCCAGGTGTCTGTACCATACAGTAGTACTGGTCCCACCACTATTTTGCATGGGTCTATATTAGAACATCGAATATTTAACAGTTTGAATCAGTAAAGGTCGAACCTTACTAATCAAACTGTTTTGCAGTTTTTCTATTTGCAGTTTGCAGTTTTTCTATTTGCGTGTCAACAATGTCAGATTCAACATTGTCAGCTTTCAAGAATATAATATAGACCCTTTTGCACACATTACTTTTCAGCTTCTTTTGCATTCTTCTGTCATACACTACATCTGACATTATGTGCTAGTTGTTTGCAACCTCTCCAATTCCAGCTTTTATCTCCTCATTCAAACTTCCGTTCTTTTCAACCACCCTTCCCAGATATTTGAAGCTATTAACCTATTCCACTATTTCTCTTCTGTTGCAGTTTTCAGCTTCTTCTGATTTCCCCCATTTGCAGCCATGTCAGCTGTCTTGTCTATACTCAGTTTCATCTCATGTGCCTTTAGTTTTGCATTCCATTTCCCTAACATTTTCTGAAATTCTTGTTCAGAGTCTGCCTGTAATGCCACATAATCTGCATACAATTGCTTTGCTAATATGTCCCCTCTAACCTCTTTGTTAATGTAGTCCACTTCCATTGAACAACAGTGGGCTCAGAGCTGCACCCTGAAACATACCCACTCCCACAGGGAACCTCTCTGTGAATCCAAACACTTTTCATACTTTTGTCATTGGGCACATAGCCTACACTAATTCTGTCACAGGAATTATCTTTCTTGGGGCCTAGTCAAATGCTTTTTCCATGTCTAAGATTGCCCAGTTGGACTCTTTCCTCATCTCTAGCTTCTTCTCAACTATCTGTCTCAGTGAAAACATTGGGTCGATTGTACTGCATCCTGATCTGAATTTGGGTCAGTTGTACTGCATCCTAATCTGAATTTGGGTCGGTTGTACTGCATCCTGATCTGAATTGCTTATGTCCCATTTTACTTCCTACAATTCTGCATATTCACTTATGAATCACTTTTGCCAGCACTTTTATGCATTGTAATCAGTTTGACATCTCCGCACTGCCCACAGTTGTGAATGCCCACTTTGCCCTTGTACACTGGCAGTAGACTAACAGTCGAGTGCTTATTCTTCAGGAACCTGAGATACACCTTTCTCACCAACCTACTATGTGTACCCCGAGAAGCCATTTCTCCCCTAATTCACCGAATATCTTGATCAAATCTGCTGTGGCCTCATCTGAGCCTGCTGATTTCCTGAATTAATTTTCCTAAATGCTGTTCTTACTTCTAGAGAAAGCTCTTCTTCTTCTTTCATCATAGGCCGTGTCTGAGTCAGTACAGCTTCCATGGGATTTTCTTCATTTAGAAGCTGCAAGAATTACTCCTTCCATCTACCTTTGTTGCCTTGTGGACTGGTGAGCATTCCTCATGAAGGATGTATGATGACTATCTTCTTTGTCTGTCTTTGCCTTGCAATCAACTAGAGTTTCGTTGTTCCATCTGCTGAGTCACTTTCCAAGAAGCTGGTAGAGTGTCTCTGATGCATTGTTCTTTGGCATTGTCAATATCTTTGCAAAATTTTTAGTGACAGTTTTACTCCCAGAACTACTATCCAAAGCCCTGAAATAATCAAACCCCTTAGTCTCCCAATTATCCCTAAAGATTATATACTAAAAGTGCTCACCAAGATCAAAAGTATGACCTCAACGGTATCCAGAAGTATATCTGCTTGCATAATTAATAGTGTAAAAATGCCCTTGCAGACACACTCCCTAACTCATTACTGCCTAGTGATGCCTCCAGGTGTTTCTCTAGTTGCATCCTAGTGATGCCTCTATGTGTCAAATGTAACCTGTTCATATTTGAATTAATAATGCAAAACTATGCTAGACACAACTTACTGAAAACGGTCATCTTAAAGATTACATGACAGGCAACACAACTGCTCTGACATTTGACCTCTGCCTAGTACTTTTCTTCTTCTTCTTCTTTCTGCTTTTCCCGGTTAGGGGTCACTACAGTGGATCACCTGTCCGGTTATGATTGGCAGTGGAGTTTTATGGTGTCAAGTTGCCAGCCCGGCGCCCAACCTTCCACAGAAGGCACACACACACATACACACTCATGCCTAGGGCCAATTTAGAGTGTCCAATCTACCTACAGCATGCCTAGTACTTTTAAAGTTTTCTATTTCCCTAAATATCTCAACAGCCAAGTAACACAGACAGAACTGATTAGCATCGTATAAGCACTCTCAGATGGATAAACAAAAATGTTGCCTACGGTATGTGTATAGCTTGAGATGTTACTGAGATATTTTAAACCATTTGCAAAATAGTACAAAAATCATCTTATTGTGTTTGTTTTGACTTATAAAATCCATTTTAAGACTTAGTATATAATAAAAATTGCCATTGAAAAGGTTTGTAATGAACAGTTTGTCATTCAGATTTATTAACTCTTATAGCTGGAAAGACATGAATATTTGTTTGAAATGTGAGGTCATAACTTGATTTTGTTAAAAAGCTGAAGATGCAACCTTTGGAAGTTACAGAAAAACCTCCAAGCTTCCATTGAAGTGAATGAGCTAATTTTTTGACTTATGTTTAGCTACTGGTTTTGTCCTTATGAGTGGTGCACTATAGAGGTGATGCCCATCATATGAGGGGCCTTACAATCAACCTTTACATACCTGTCAGTCTTACAAGACTCATCTGCAAAAATGTGTAACATATTATAAATGACTTCATAAGCTATGATATTAATAATCTTATTGGACTTGACTCCTAACAGTTTTGATTTCTGAAGGGGAGCTTTTGTCTACTGAATCTCGTAAATATCTTTGACAAGATATTGTGTATATTGATAAGGCCAAGGCATTTGACACTGTGCCTCATGCTGGCATTGTACAGAAGTCAAATACTTTAAAAATCAACTCATACATGGTAAAGATGGACTGACTGCAAAGTGGCTGAAAGATATGCTCCACAAAGTGCTCAGAATAAATGCTGAAAAGACTGGTATCACTTTTGGCTAGATAGTCTTTCCCCTCATTATACTCTGTAAACAATACACAGTAGAACATGAAAATGCTGCCAAGGACCAAGAAATATAGCACAATAACTCCCTCAGATTATATCATCATGTGACAATGGTTGTCAGGAAATGTTTTCATTTGGCACAGCTAAATAAAGGAAGATCATTGAGGTCTAAACAGGTTACCAGTCACTTACACTCAGCATTGAACAGACCAATTACTAAGTACAGCGCCCCCTTCAGGATGTATCTCACTAAACATACCAACAATTATAATGACTCCAAAGATTCCTAACCAAAAGATCATAGGTGTAAAGATCCTGAGTCACCAGGAAAAGCTGGAAACTCTATCCTTTTACTCACCGTTTTATAGACTTTTGTGGGGGCATCGCTGTCTCCTGTACCACACCACTGCAAGCCCAGTTGTCCTGAACCTCCTTTATCTCCAGAAGTCCAGTATCCCCACCTATACTAGAAGTAGTGACCTACATCTTCACCAGCAGTTAAATAAAACACAGTGTAGGGATAGCCACAGATGCACTCTGGGGTTGACTGTTAGTTTCCAAAAGAAATTAAGTCCAGCATTGAAGGATGGTGCTGTCAAGGTGTGAATGGTTATAATTTGTTTCTTTAGCAGTGTGATGAACACATAGTTGTCATTCTGATTCCTGCTGAACAAGTGCTTGGAAAAGCTTGCTGCTATAGGACCTTCCACGGGGGAAATTCCCTTAAATTTCTATAAGCAAAACATGGAGTTAATTCTAATGTAAGAAGAACACCAAGAATCAAATGAAACTGGAGAACTATCTTTAGAGCTGACAACACCTTTTCCATGACTTTTGCATTAAAAGTAGTCTGTAGTATACTGCTGAAACTGCTGGATGGTGACCAACATCACATAGTCCTTTCAACTGCTTTACTTGAATGTAATTTAACATTTTATGAGATTCTGCTTTAACAGAGCAAAACCTCCCCTGGTGAAAACCATTCCCTCAGCCACAATCTCCCACTGAGACTTTTCCAACCTGTAAAAATAATAATACGTAGCAATGACTGACCTTCAAATCAGGGAACATGTGGTTAGAAAAGCAGCCTTCTTGTAGTATCACAATCCTCACATAAACTCGATTCCTATGAAAATGAAATTAAAAGCTATGACTCACATCAAGCAGAGTAACAAAAAATGATCTTCCTCTCTCCCTGCCCATACCTCATAGATTGTTTTTGGTGGAAAGCCTGCTACATCCAGTCTCTGTCTGCTCAGCCTCTCTTTGCTCCCCATATCATACCTCTAAATACCATCCACCCTCAATTTTTCTTCATTCATTTTATACTTAGCCCTTCCAACAGTCTAGAACCAAATATTTTCACATTACCTAACAGTCCTAATTCTCATGCATTATACACCATCACAGAGTCAGTTGACTGCTGCATCCTAAATACTGATTCTTCACCATCTAGCTTCCATCCACTAACGCCTCCACAATCTTTCCACTTTTCCAGTTCTCCTCCCACTCACACATTACAAACCAACAAATAATACATTCAGTGTTCCACCCCAATACTGCTTTCTCACCAGCTAGTTTCCACCCACTGACTGTTCCAGAACCTCTAATATTCACCTTCAAATTATAGTGCCTACCTTAACCCATTATATAAGCTGTTCCAAGTATACATCACCATTACACATTCAAAATGATTACTTAAAATAAATTCCTCTCAGCAAACATCATAATGTACTACTCTCTCAGCACTGCAAACAATCCCGCTTAATCGCACACACACACACACACACACACACACACACACACACACACACACACACACACACACACACACACACGCACACACACGCACACACACACACACACACACACACACACACACACACACACACACACACACACACACACAGACCCACATACATACATATATACATATTACTAAACCACGTTACAATGCTGCAAAAACCTAAGATTGAAAGTAACACTCATCAATAAGAAACAATGATTGCTTCATGGATGACAGTTCTTGTCACTGACTTTCACCCACAGGATGGAGAGACAGATGCACAGTGAGACAATCTCAGTGGTCAAAAATACAGTTGGAGGAAGTCATACAGGTAATTACTGACCTTTTCACTCTCCTCTCAGCATATCAGGTACATAGCCACAATCACCTATATTTAACCTTTAGAAAAACCTGCAATGAACATATATTTAATTGACTGGGATGCTGTCTAGGCAGTACCCATTTCTGAAATAAGAACAGAACCACAAACTGCCTAGCTGGAGAACTCATCCTTCTGATAGCTGGATTGTTCATTAAGTTCCCAGGATTCATCATTGGTCAGAATTATTATAACGCTGCAAATATAAAATGTACAACATTCCCTGTATTTTCCAAGATAATCAAGGTCATGTAATCACACAGTTTAATATACAATATTATGTTACACTATCCTGGTAACCCTGACAAAGTACTCAAACAGTATGGTCACTCACCTGGTTAACAAATTCAAAATAAATAAATTAGTAATGAAATGCTTTGTAGCTAGTTAAAGTGTTCTGTTAGTTATACATTAATTACTAGACATGCAAATAAACTAAATAAACTAAATTCATAGTTGTTTGTGCAAATGCGATAGGAGTATTCCTGATGCTTATGAATGAGCATAGCAAAAAGTGGGATTCATAAAGGCCATTTATGATAATGCAAAAGGCCTTAAAAATAATGAGATGCAAATGAGAAATGCTGAAAAGCATGGCATGTTAATCAGGTGGTTTTGCAATTCACAGTCCAATATCCCTGTGGCATGCACATCTATTGTTAAAAGCGATGCTTCACCTTTGATATTGGAGTTGCAGTCCATGAATGTGTTTGTCCAAGTATGCACAAGCACTTCCCTGACACACAAATGAATTATTTCCCTTAGCAACCCCTTCATTATTTTCTATTAAGTAACACAAGCCCTAAAATGATACGATAAATTATTTTGCTCAGTGATCATTTCAGCAGTCTGACCATGTATGCACAAGCACTTTCCTGACACACAATTTAATTATTTCCCTCAGCAACTCCTTAATTAGTTTGCATTAAGTAGCACAAGCACTAAAATGATACAATACATTATTTTGCTCAGTGATCACTTCAGCAGTCTGACCGTGTATGCACAAGCACTTCCCCTGATACACAAATTATTTCCCCAAACAACCCCCTCAGGAGTACGCCCACGTATACACAAACATCAAAATGAAACATTTCCCCATATGACACCTTTAGCAAAATGTCCAGGTATGTACAAAAATCATGAAAGAATTCAAAACCAATTCAACAAATAAATCTACAATAGGCAGGCATCTGATGAAGTCTCTGTAATCTTGGAATATTGAGATGAACGTGCTTATATATTTTATTGTTTATTAAATAAAAAACCATGCTTGGTGGTTTTAAGAAGTGGCCTGCCTCCTCTACACTCATTTTTGTGGATATATACAAAAACCAAATGAGTGACCTCTTCAGTAAAGTGTCCAGGTATGCACAAGCACCAAAATGGCACATTTCCCCAAGCAACCTCTTCAGTAACATTTCTGTCTATTGCTGTTGAAGAAGCCTTGGTGGTCCATAGGTTAGTACTAAGCTAACTGCTCTTGCAAGCAATTTTAAACCTAGCCAATTATCCCTTGTGAGACTCAAACCCTACACCTTGTGTTTGCAAGGCAAACACCTTAACCATTAGGCCACCCTCCTTTATCCCTAATTAACAGCTTTGCTTTTCTAGAGGATGAGAAAAACAAAACAGCAGCAATTAGCAAGAAGTTCAGGAATTACTGTGGACTTCAAGACATCTTGCAATTGATTTACCATTTTTTTCTTTACAATGACACAGAGGCTATAGATATTATGTTACTAAATGGAAAAGCTACACAAAAGGTTGTGAGTTTGGCAAATTGTGTGATTCACTAGTGAGAGACAGAATAGTTTATGGTATAAAATGTGACCAAACAAAGTGAAGTCTACTAAGAGAAGCAAACCAGATCTTATCAAAAGGCTGTGGATGAATTTCAAGGTTTTCATTTTATTGCTTTGCAATGAGAGAATCTCTGAAAGTTAATGCCGGAGCATTTATTTCATTAACTTCATGTTGTATGTATCGACTTCCAAAATTTAAAGTATTGAAATAACAAGTACATTGATAAAGAAATTAACTGAGGAAACAGAGGTATGTAAGATAAAATAAAAGTAAAATAGAAATGCAGTCAAATAGAAAAAAAGTCAAAATAAAAGTCAAACAGAAATGTAGAAATTAGAAATAAAGTGAGCATGTATTGTGACAGTAATGGCAGAGAGAAAAACAGCAAAGAGGTGCACAGAAAGAGTGGTGCACTTGAAATTCAAGCCTCAAATACTAGGTGTGGCTGCAAACAGGAGGAAAAGGTATACCCTGCCTTTAATCATCTTTTTTCAAAAGAACCATTTTCAAAAGTGTATAAAACAAATAGGTATTTAATGAATTTGCATGATGTCAAGCAGACACAAGTAAGGGCTATGTGTTGTTGCTATTAAAATAAAAACAGGAATGAAAATTGCATTGGACTCAATAAGATGCATGCAGGTAGACATTTGAAAGAATCACCGAGAACTAATAAACAAAACACTAAACTTGAAACTAGATACAGGTGTAGAATGTAATATTTTGCCTGATTTACTGGGTTTAATAGGTACAGAATCGACATTTGGTTACACATTGTTAACTTATTCATGGCACAACACAAAGACATTGTATGTCAAACTGAAGTGCTTAAAAAGCTATTTAATCTTATATTATGGGTCATTTGGCTTATAAAAAAGAAAGGAATGACAAAACAAATTTGGTGTTTGAAAGCAAAGAGAAAATGTGCTCCTGCACAGATTCACTAACAATCATACAGTTACAGAGGCATCACAAATGCTGTACAGATATACAGCATTGATATCCTTCACAACTCCAATAGCTTATTTACAAGCCTAGAGAATTTTCCAGGAAAACATCATATACAAATAAACCTTGATGCTATTCTACTGATATGTATTCTAGGAAAGAACCAATAGCTCTTACAAGAAGACATGAGCAGCAATTGGAATAAACAGAAAGCTTAGGTGTCTTTAAGAAGCAATCAGAACCAAAAGATTGGGTTAACAATATGGTTATTGCTGCATAGTCAGACAAGATTCATATTGCTAGTGATCCACAATATTTGAATAAAATGAATGAAAGTGAGCATTAACAATTGAAGTGGTTTCAACAATGGCAAATGCCAAATTATTTTCAGTACTAGATGCAGCATTTTTGAAACATATAACTAAATAAATAAAGCTGTGTGTTGAGTACATTTTGGAAGCCACGGAGTCCTTAGACTTCTGGTTTGGTGTTTTATCAGCACAACAGTATTGAGAAGAGCTATGACAGAGGCAAGTGACACTTGGAAGGTATTGGAAATCTAACAAATGATCTATTATTTTAGGATAAGATGCAGGGAGAATAAAAAGGCTGACAAATCTGCTTAAAATATTAAGACATTAAAATTTCAAATTAAATAAGAGAACGGGTGACAGTGGCAACCAAACAGAATGTGGGGGTGGGGGTGGGGGTGGGGGATCTCAGATTCAATCTTCAGACAAGAGACAGAATTTCCATTTACTGTTGAAATATTTCTCACAAAATATAGAAGAGTAGCAAGAGGCAGTTATCCCTGCATTACTGACCAAATTTAAATCACTTGTGAAAACAAGATACAGGGTATAGTAAGCATAAACTATTCCAATGACCCTGTTAAATATAAAAATTGTTTGGCTCTGAAGACCTCCATAAAAATATTAGTCAGAGTGGCTAAATCTAGCTACTTTAAAAATAAGCAAGCTAGTTGCGTAAGTATAAAAATATAAATCCATAGGGATTTGGCGTGATTAGCAAATTTTCATGAAGTTTTCCTACCGAGTGTACTGTTGATAAACATTACAGCAACTCTGTTACAAATTTACACATTTTTCAAGAAAAATTTAACACATTGGAGGGATAGATATGCATCAGAGAGAGAGAGAATACCTCTTCTATGAAACTATCTCCAACTCCATATAAAGTGAAATATTTCTCTTACTTTAACATAATATATTTACATATATTTGCAATGTCTGTCTGAGGCATATTCAGAACTGCAGAAGATGTGAACTGTGGTCTGAAAGCGAAACACAACTGAGGCAAGGAATCATCCATAGCAGATTTTTTAACAAGAACATATGGTGAAGCATGAAGAACTGTTAAAAATAATTAGAAGTCCTTTTGGAAATATTACAGACATTGATGACAGAAAAAGTAAAGGAATTCTAGTAATGTACTGACACTGTTCCAGTGAAGGATTTGACAGGAGAGGATGGGCACTTTGATATGTGTCAGATGAGTAATTAATTATACTTCTTGTTTTCTCAATGTGCGTGTGGAAGTTGAATGTTTGGTCAAGCCCAATTGTAGGCATTTGAATGACATGGTTCTTTCAAATAATTCATTGCACCAATCATTGATCTAGGTGGAGTCAGGAGACTTTACAATTTCAAATAAAATTGTTTCTGTTTTGGAAGAGATTAAAATGACTTTTTATTATTGTTTAGGTTCATAGGTTCATAGGTTCATACTAGGCTATCTGCCCAAGGGCATTTATAAGCCTAGCCCATAGTTATGTGGCTTTCGCCACCCCTTTAGTTTGAATAAAAACTATGCCTATCATTTTTCTGTGCCTCTGTCAAGCAGTGACACTGAAGTAATCCCTGGGGTATATCTGCGATCTCCCATCCATTGGTCAAGATTCCTCTTGAACAAGGCCAGCGAGGTGCTCTGCCTCACATGTACCGGGATTTTGTTCCACAGCATAGGGAGTCTCTGGGTGATGAATCTGTCCCTCCAGCACGTTCTATTTATAACCGTGTCAAGGTTTAAGTCTCCCACCCTTGTGTTTCTGAGGGATCTATTTTTTTTGAGGTGAAGCATATTCATCAAATCTGGGTTTGACATGGCCTTATATGTCAGGCACAGGTCACCTCTGAGCAAGCGGTATGAGACTGAATAGAGCTGGAGTTCTTTCAGTCGGGCAGCATAAAACATATTTTTGAGACCCTTTATCCTTTTGGTGAGGAACTTTTGGGGCCTTTCAAGCTGCAGCAGGTGTCTGGTCAGATACATTCCGAACGGGGCATTGTACTCAATCATAGGTCTAATGAGTGATGAGTACAGGGGGACGATGACCTCCCTTGATCTAGATGTGAATCCCTTCATGATCAGGTGGGCGATATAGAAGGTTTTTTATAGGTTTTCCTAACTACTTTAGCAACATGAGTGTCAAACGAAAGGCTACTGTCAACTTGGGTCCCCAGATCCCTGATGACTTTTTCTGTGCTCAGTGGATTGCCACCTATATGGTAGCTAGGGGTAACCTTGTTTTTCCCAAAGGGTATGACTATGCATTTTTTGGCGTTTAACTTCAGGCCATGGCTCTGGCACCAGTTATCCGTTTCTGTGAGGCCCTTCTGGAGGATATCTGTGTCAGATGTGTTTTCGACTATGGCGCCCAGTTTGCAGTCATCTGCAAACTTTGTCAGCCATAACCCTCCTGTGTTTGCTTGTATTTCAGAAAAGTAGATGCCGAACAAGAGTGGACCCAGGACTGAGCCCTGTGGGACACCACTTGTGACAGGCTTTGAGTCTGACATGGCTCCAGCAACTCTGACCCTGTGGGTTCTGTCACTTAGCCAGTTTGCAACCCATCTTGTGATGTATGGGTTTACATTCAAGCTGATGAGTTTTTCGATGATACCTGAGTGGGGTATTGTGTCGAAGGCCTTTGCCAGGTCGAGGTAGGCTGTATGGACTGCCTTTCCCTCATCAATGGCCTTGGTGACTGTCTCGAAAAAGTCAACCAAGTTTAAGAGGCAGTTTAACCAACTGTTTAGCAAAATTGTTTATTATGCATTTGGTTTATAGCTGAGAGTTATGGTGGGGCTTGATTTTTGTATAACCATGTCATATGCATAAAGTGCAAGGGGAAAGTGGGGTGGGGCATTTAGAAACTTTGACACATTGATGTGTGCTGCCTTTGAGGTTTCAGACAAAGCTATAGAAGGCCTTGTGGTTGTCTTTAACCTACGAAGTATCTTAAACTAGTAATTGGCCTTGTTTGACTTAGTCTTCTTAGATTCCTGTTTAGGTTAATTAGAGAGCAGCTATCATTATAGGAGTTACTCTTCCTGATTTTTAGCCTTGGCTTTTTTCCTTTTGTTGTATACCCTATTAAGGTTAGGATTCCACAAATGTAGTTTGCTTTTAGAATTTGTCTTGGGCTTACTTCTAGTAGGTGCAGCAGCCTCTATACAGCTATTTACATGGTTGTACAGGGTCTCTTTGAATAATTCTGTATAGGTTGCTATGAACTTGGGATTGGGAAGGGCATTGAATTTTGACAAACTATCACTTAAGTGGGTGTAGTTTTCTTTGGAATAGTTCCTAAGTGTTACAGGGTTTGCTGGGATTACAGATTTGATTTTTATTTTGAAGAAGTCATCCTTGTGGTATGACCTAACCAGTGAGGACATGGCATTAGGGGATGTGCAGAGCTCTCATCGGTGAGTACCAGGTCCAGTATGCTTGAACCTGTTTTGGGAGTGTGCACTATCTGGTTATAGCTGTTTAAAGATGAATTGCAGGTGTTTCAGTAAGATAAATATATATTGAAGTCAAAGTAAGAAGAGCAAGCAGTGATGTTGTCTTGTTGTAGGTAGTAACAAGTCTACATTATAGGGGACAGAAAGAAGACTCATTGACAGCATTTTGGTGATGGGAAGACGATTATCTACATTTTTTTATCTATGGCAATTTGAAAGTGTTTTTGTCTGTGAGGCTTTCTGAGGCTTTGGTTTTGCTTTTCATGTAATTAATTAATTCATTCATTCATTGTTCGATTATTAACCAAGCTGCTGGCTCTAATCTGATTATGTGTTAAACATCAAGACTTCATTCTTTGGAATTAGTTCTAAACAAATTGAAAAAAGTAGTCAGCAGAGTGATCACAAAAAAAAAAAAAAAAAAAAAACAAAACAAAAAAAAAGCAAAACAAAAAAACAAACCAACAAAAAAGTTTCAGAATTTTTGCAGAAAGGAAAGACTCCTTACTTACTTACTCACAATCCTGCATCTCCAAGTATGGCTTGTGCTTAGTGAGTTTAACCAGTTATTGAATAAAATAAAAAAAATAGATTAACTTCAAACATGTACAACATTTTGGGTAAGAAAAAACATGTTTAATTCCAGTGTTTCGTGATCTCTCTATCTCTGTTTAGTACATCATTTGCAATGAAACACAAGATGCAATGAGAAGTCAGCTGTTCCTGTTTCATTCCAGCAACTGATCATACAGCAGGACCCTTGGCTGATCTCTTGGCCTCATTTTAGCCACAATCCAAGCCAGAGCAAGGCTAACACATTAAGCATTGCTCCTCTAAAATGTATAACACAATACAGTGTAAGTATGACAGTGTAGCTAAGCAATAAGTGGTACAGTGAATGAAAGCATTTTTAGAAAACACATATGGCATACACAGAACAGAGCCATTAATTAATACAGCAATAGACCATACGTGGTTATGGGTTACCTTGGGATTTCTTGTGTCTTTTGTGGTTTGGTCACAATGTTGAAGCAGAATTAACTGAACATTAAAGCCAGGTGTGGGCAAATCCTAGAGTGAACTACAACCAGTCATATTATATTGTTAAATTGCTATTATATAACTGACTATATTTATTTTGTTTGCTATACTTTGTTATATTTTTATTATTGCACTATAGTAGAATTGTGTAAAAAATCAGCAATAAAGGCAGTCCTTTTATTTAGTATGAAGCATGTGATGTTACACTGAAGCTGGTTTGGTTTTCTGGTACTGTATTAGATTTAGTTCTTTCTCTTGAAATCATTATGAACATTTTCAGTAATGAACAGAGTACCGGTGTACCATTTAACTAACAGCTCTTCCTTCCAAAATGACTTTGCAGGTGACTGCACATTCTGCATTAAACCAAGCGAAAAAAAAAGCAGTATATATAAAGTAAGAAAGCATTGTCTTCTTAGGCCTGCTTACATAAATCTCTTTTCTAGCACTTCATGACCAAGCATAAAACACAACAGGTCTATATTATAAGCTCGAAGTTACGGAACATTGGATACAATATGGTTGACACCAAACACAACACTTGAATAAAATGCAAAGTTTTCAAATTATGTACAAAACTACTATGACAATAGTTGCCCAGAATTTTATTAGAAAGTTATTCATTTAACAATAAAAATAGATATTTTTCTATACTTCTAAAAATGTCCAAAATGTGAGAAGCAGAGAAAAGTGGCATAGTTTTCAAAAAGTTGTAGTTCAGAATGTTTGCCATTGGATTCCTTCCATCCTTTCAGTAAAGCACTCAGTAAAAAACTTTGTGTCAGAATCCTGAAAAGGAGGTGATGTGCAAAACTGCCTTCTGGGACTATGCATTTTTGTCTTTTTATTTAAAATGTTGTTAACTTGGTAGGTGGGCTGACACTGGAACCCTTCCCAGGCATAACCTGGACATTACTGGGGGAAGTAAACAATTCCAGAGACTGATTTTTAAAGTCTATATTGCCTATGGTCAGGGACACAAACATGGTTGCTGATAGCTGATCTTTTTTTTTCAATATTCACAGCCCAAAGAGTTCATCCATTTCTTTTAATATCAGTTTACAGTATAAAGTCGAACACCCCAGAATTCATAGTATGTAGCTTGCATGCAACGTTTTTTCTTTTCTTTTTTTTTTTTGTAATTAATAAGACTTTTAATGGTAGCATATAATCACAGGCCCATTTGCTGTTTTGTATAGTGATGCTTATTGTTTTTAAAATGAAACTCTGGAACAAAAATGGAAGAATATGGTACCATGTGAGGAAATATAAATAGCTACCATTTATTTACATTTTCTTGTTAACTGGCATAGATTTGTGTTTCTCTGTTGCTGATGGTCTTTTTACTGTAAATAATTAATACATTTTATTCATGGCAAGACATGGTTTTAACAAATGACACAATGTTCTATGACATCATAATGATATCATATAACATGAATGCATTCTAAAGGTATGAGTTATGATACTGCATACTCTCAGCTGCTGGATTTGGTCATGAGTTTGAAGCCTGAGTAACCAAACACAACAGACTCAGTGCATGATATCATAACTCAAACTCTTACCTGTTTTGGGATTTTGCTGTTTGCATAAAAAGGGTTGAAAAATTGATATATTTTTGCATAGTGCACATGCAATAATTACAAGCCAGTCTTCGTTTTTCCTAGGCTGTGACATGTATGATAGGATTTGTTTACCAGAACTCAAAAAGCAAGTTTATTCAGTTTAGGATTTGTGGGGTCCATTGCAAGAATCTGAAATGTAAGTTTATTTAGATTAAGAATTTTACTTAGATTTTTTACTTCAAATATGCAGTTAAAATTGTGTTCATATAAACATAAGTTTTGAAGTAAATTGGCTATACATTTTATTTTTCACATTCAGAATAGCAGTCTTGCAACTCAGTTTTAACACTATTGTGTTGAGTCAAATACATGAAAGAACAATTTCAGGTGGAAGAGAGTCATTGCTATGTTTACTGGTATGAATTAATGTGTTAAATTGGGGGATATATGGTTAAATCAACCTAACATTCACCAGGGCAGGATTAGTCAGATGTTTTTAGATGACTCCTGTGAGTCACAGAATATGACTTAAGTTTGATCTGTTATGGAACCTTGGAGATAAGAAAGTATCCTCTTAACTATAAGACTGAGTGATCTTGGAGTTAGTATATTCAGAAAGCTGGGGTAGTGGGGTACAGCCCCTTAAATGTTTTTTTTTGACAGAAGTGAAACCCCCCCCATTTTGTCGTTCAAAATTAATGTTTTCCATTGCCATCATTACTTTTACGGTGTCTTCTGTTGTGATTATATCATAACTTCAGTAAATTATTATGAATCGTTTTGATTGCACAAGGAGTTAGCGCTGAGCTACTCTTTGGTACTAAGCAAGGAAATGAACACACAGAGGCAATTTATCTTCCTCATATGCAGTGTTTTGAACCCGCAGTGGTGGTGCTGCGGTATTGTTGTTGCCTCACAGTAAGACGCTGTCCGGTTCGATTCTCAGCTAGAGCGTCTTCTGCGTGGAGACATGCGTGAATGGGGGTACCTTCGTTGAAGGTTGTGCATCAGGGCTGGTAACTCGGTACGTAAAACTCAACTACCAATCATTAGCGGACCGGAGTTCCGCTGTGGCAACCCCTAACTGGGAAAAGCCAAAAGACACAAACAAACAAACTTGAGATGCAATGTTTTAATTTATGAAAACAATGGGTAAGCAATGAGTTATGTATAAATAGTCTCACTGTATATTCTTGTTCTATTTGTGACAGGCTTTTTGTGTTAGTGATACACTCATATATTTGTCATAACTCATATCACTGTACAATGTACATAGCCAACAGGATTTGTATTACTGTACATATGCACAGGTATGTATAGTAGCTATAAGCAAACACAATCTCTAAGTAGTTAGTTGCAAATAAAATTCAGTATGAGTACATTGGAAGAAAAGCAGTCTAGAAAAAAGCAAATAAGCAATCACCATATTATTAGATATTTCTGGATGCAAAAAAAAATATTAAAATAAAACATAACTGCAACTATCTGCAGTGATCATCAGAACATATATGATTTGCACCAACTGTTGTGTCTAGATGAGAAACAACAGAGTCACTATGAGTAATCCAAGACACTAGGTAAGTGCACACACGTACACACCAAACTAGTACCCACGACAAAGGTGCACAATGAACACAGGACACCAAAATGAAGGAAACTACCAAGCGCAACACCAGTTGTGTAAATAATATTAATGTAGTTAAAATAATATTTTAGCACATTACTACAAACTGTTGTACTTTTGCCCTCATGAAAAGTAATTCCTCAGAAACAAAACAGGATGTGCTTCTTTTGTACTTCTTAAAATAATATCATGTGAATTATTTGTCATTTAAAGAGACAGTGTTCCGCTTCTCATTCCCAAGGCCTTCACCATAAATACACAACTAACGAAGCATTAGGGTTAAGTAAAATTATATTATAGTTCTTCTAGAACAGAATATTTAAAATATGCAAATATAAAAATAAATATAACTGTGAATAATGTAGTTGTTTAACTTGATATAACACACAGCTGTTTGCTCTTAATAAACAGTAAAAGTGCTTGTTTATTTTATTTGCAAGCAATACCTGGACAACATACAAGTGTGTTAAATTTTTTTTTTAATTCTTGCTATGTCATTTAAACTAAAAGCCATCAAATAAGTCAATATAAAATACAATGTCTGTTAAAACTTTGGTATTTATACCCTGTATTAGTGTTTACACTTGTGCTGCCCTTTGCTTAAGCACAAGAACTATGGATACATTTCATTAAGTCCTGGGGCAACTGTAGAATTCAGTTTAAGTTGCCACAGCATTCCAATTGATTTTCCCATGTCTCTTCTCTGATGTTCAGAATAATTTTATCTAAAATAACAAAGAACCTCTGACAAACTGCATGCAGACTTAGACAAATTACAGGCCAAAAATGGGAACCCCATCCACTCACGTTCTGTGCATTATGATCTTAACTGAACTCACATCTGAAATAATCACCTCTGGCCTCAGTTAACTGAGAAATACCAGCTTCATGGAACCAGTTGAGATACCAGGAAGCCTAATTTGTGCACTCAAAAATGGAATAGTATACTCCCATATATGCATTCTTAACAAAAGTTTAAAAATAGACTATGTCCCTGATATATGGAAGCAGATTATTTTACTCCCAAATATCAAAGAAGGCCCTTTTACAGATTGAAGAAAGTATAAATCAATGAGTCCTGCAAGCTTACTGTGCAGTGTAATGCAGGGAATCATCATGGAACTTAGACAGATACAGGACCCCCCCCCCCATTCCCCATGGCTTAATCTAATCAGGTTTTGTCAATGATGGGGCTTTAATGGTTAATCTTATAATTTTGTGAGTGTGAATATTTCTCTGAATGTAGGTTTATATGTCCATGCAGCTTACCTTGAGCTGGCTAAAGCATTTGACGCTATACTCTGTGATGGAATCATTCATAAAGTCAATGATCTGAATGTAAGTTAAGCAGTGATAATGACGACCTACAGCTGGCTATATAGTCATATTCAGCAAATAAGAATAGGAATAGTTCAGTCTTTACCAACCCCTGGTCTGTTGCTGGACACTCCTTTTGGCCATCTGCTTCTCAAGTGTCAATACTGACTAGAGTTTGTGTTTTCCAAATATACACATGAATGCAAATTTGGGAGAAATATGCTAAATACCAGTGACATCACCTACCTTCAAACAGCACAGCAGCTCTGCATCTTGGGAGGACACCCAAATCACCCCTATTATAAATCAATGACTCAGCAGAAGTAATGTTCCCATCAATGTCATAAATTTTACAGGACAATGAGAATTTGATTATACGACAAGCGGAAAAGGTGGAACAATAGTCCTACTATATACCAGTTATTATAATAATAACATTTTTTAATGCTTGATTCTAATGCCACTTACAAACAGATTGATGAAAAAGAAGTTCAAATGATTGTATTACATGTGAAAAAATTTTTATGTGAGTTTAAAACAGTAGGTGTGATAGATGAAGAGATTTTTAGTTTTGTTGTTGTTGACCATCCAGTTATTCCTATCTTCAAGGCATTACCGAAGGTACAGAAAAATTTGTATGACCCACCCCTTAGACCTATTGTCTCAGGCAGGGTGTGGGTCATAGAATATTGTTCCATGTGGGTGGAACATGAACTGAAACCTGTTGTTATTAGTACACCTAGGATTTTGAAAGACAGCGCACATTTTTTGACTCTGTTATATGAATTTATTGACTGCAATGTATCCATTGAAAGGTTTCTATTGGTTACTTTGGATGTCAAGGATTTATTTACTGTCATACATAGTGGTTTTGGTCTCAGAGCAATCAGAAATTTATTGTATAATTGTGATATATTTGATAAGCAAATTATTCAACAGGTCCTGTGTTTGATTGAACTTGTTTTGGAAAATAATGTTTTTCTGTTTGGAGGGCAGTTTTATTGGCAAAAATGGGTGGTTGTCATGGGCACCCCCTGTGCCAAATCGTATGCTAACTTGGTCCTCGCACAATGGGAGGAAGATGTCATTTTTAACACTGAACATCAATGGAAGCAGCAAGTTGCTTTTTATGCATGCTTTGTAGATGATGTTTTTTTGTTTTGGGTGGGCACCATTGAGACTTTGAAGCGATTTGTAAGTTATCTTGAGCAGACCACTAGTTTTTTAAAGTTAACTGTGAATTATTCACATGATGAAATAGATTTTTTAGACATTAAGTTTAAAGTGTATAGGAAGGAGTGTTGGAAAAATTTTTTTTTGGCAAAGGACAGCATGCACCCTCGTTTTGTTTTTCAGAATATTGCTAAGGGTCATGCTTTGCGGCTGTCAAGATTATGTACTGATGATGAGGCGCTATCTGAAGAAATGGCTGGTCTTACCTCTAGATTGATTTCCAGGGGTTACATGCATATAGAGGGAGATAAAGTAGTGCAAGAGGTATTAGACACCAGAAGAACAGTAGCAGCACCCTGTTTTTTGTCTATGGGAGTATCTAACAGATCCAGTTTCACCCCACAGAGGAATACCTTAAGATCTAGCCAGGTGAAGGGGAATAAGAGTAGGATTCCATTACAGATCACCTGCGGTAGTGATATTAAGTGGGTGCAAGACATCATACAGGGTAATTGGAAGATTCTACAGACTGATGACTCTTTGAAGGATTTGGTGGGTGATAGTCCGAATTTTATATTTAAAAGGAACAGGAACTTGAAACAGATTCTGTGTGATAGGACCTCTAGTGTTGATAAATTTGTTAAAAGGAGTGGCACTTTTCCATGCCAACAGTGCAAAGCTTGCAGGTTTATTAACAGGAATTGTAATTTTATCCATCCTATCAGTAATAAAGAATATGTTCCCAATGTGATGGCCACATGCCTCTCTAAGAACATCATTTACCTAGCTAGCTGTGCCAACTGCCCATCGTTCTATGTTGGTAAAACCAACTGCAGGTTTAAGGATAGGATTCTTAGGCATCTCTCAGCGATCAGACTGAAAGACAAGCGGAATGCACTTTCCATGCATATAGAACAGAATCAAGGGCATTATTTTTCTTTTCAGGCATTGCAGCAAGTAGCTAGTGACATTAGAGGGGGAGACATTTCTAGTTACGCTGAATATTGTGAACCTAGATGGATTATTGAGCTAGGGGCAAATAGGCATCCATGACTCAATGGTGTAGTGCCTTTAAGAACAATTCTTTGTAGGCGTAGATATTACCTTTATTAGTTTCATTGGTACACCAAGTGATTGGTTTGTCTGAGTTTAAATATTGTGTAAGGTTTTTGCATTGTATGTCTGAAGAAGGGTTTTACCTGAAAGTGCTAACATCATTATTAAATTATTTGTTTCTAAGCCTGGTGGCCTGTGGACTTTTTTCTACGTATCAATGTCCTAAACACCGCATTTTGATATTTGGAACAAACATATCACCCGCTTCAAACACTAATAATGGATAACACCTAAAAGTCGACACAATGGTAAAAGTCTTTGGGGTTCTTGTGGTTGATGACCTTTCACCTGATATTCATACAGTCGCTGCCAGCCATAACACATTCGGAGTTACACGTCTCATCCGCTGTGGTTTGACAGGGCCCTTTATAAAGCTTGTATCGGACTACTTATATCATTCTGGATCCTGTTCTGTAACTCACTCACATACTGTTTGCTGCAATTGGAGAAGGTCCAGCGATTCCTCACAAAGAGAACGGCAGGACTTCAAGGCTTGTGTTATAATGAAAGGGCGTAATAATGCTGCTGTTGGTTTGTTTTTTAAATCGTATTGCCTTCTTAGGGGAAACCTATACCTGATATGCAGAGCACTAAAGGGTCCTTTATTATCTGACACCCCTTGATTAGATTAAACCTGAAGTGTCCTGAGCGGAAGGAACATTCAGCTTCAGAAAGAATTAAAATCAGTTCTATTATGGTATAGCGAAAGATAACAACTTCATGTCTTAAAGACTCCCACCCATGTGGAACAAACCCCTCTCAATTAACTAATTCACTCCTATAGTGATTTTTTATTATATCCTTCCATTAACACCCATAGCTCCTTATGGTGTCCTGATATTTTTGGGGTGGGCTGGCTTCCTTAACTATGTATGTTATCAATTAATAATGTATAGTATTAAGAAATGGCAAGTTACAATTTAAAAATGACAGTAAGCTTATTATTCTGGGACATTCAGCCTTGGAGATACTATATTTCATTTATCATTTATTTTTAATATTTTTATATTTACATTTGTATTTTCATAAATGAGAGACTTGAGCGTTATTGAGAGACATGGTGTGAAATGTCACTTTAGCATACTATGATGTTACTGTCAATATATTGTACATTATAGTGGAGATTTATTTATTTATTTATTTACTTGCATTTTTTCACTGGGAAAATCAAATTGAGGAAAAACACTTTTTATCAGAGGCTTGGGTTTAAAAGCTCAGTGATGACAGATAAAGTTACAGGTTACATAAAAATACAGACGTATTACAAAGCACATGGTTTAACATATTATTACTATATTATGAAGATATGCAGTATTTCTGCATATACAATAATATTTGCAAAATCAAGTGATTTACAAATTATTACATGGCATGGTAAAAAACATAGATGATGTTGAACAAATCTATTGTGATGTCTTCTCTGTAAATTCTACATCTTGAGGGATAGTTTGTGTTATTCATGTTGTTAAACAAATAGGTATAGTTTTTCATATGTCAATAAATAATATCTCAGTATCTTAGCACTCAGAAAGGAATTTCCTGCTCTCATGTGAAAGCTCGAGTGAGACTGAACAAAAATGTTATTTCGCTACATGCTTAGGCTATACAGTTTCCAGGATTTGAACATTTTGTTGTGAAATTTTAAAGAACAATATAATTCAGGGTTCATGTGCATTACAATATGTTATAACATTTTAGCAAAGACCGCAAGTGAAGTGGTTATTATCAATAGAAACATTTTTTTATTGATAAGAATGTAATTTATACCTTTTAAAAAAACATTTATTGTTTAAAGGATATTTACATTTGTTTCATGTGCTTAACTTGATTTTTTTCAGAAAATGTAACAGAAAGTAAGGTTATTTGTATGATGCAGGAGGGGTGACATTGCACAACCCAGAGGTGTCAATGAATTAAACTTACCTCTGGGCTCAAGAAAAAAATGGATGGCTATATGCACACTCTTAAGTTTCTACTTTAGATCCAGGTATCAAGGTCTTTGATAACGAACAGGCCAAACTTATGAACCTGTAACGCTACTCTGTTGGAGGAGTTATGAAACAAGTGTTTAGGCATGTGGAAAAGTAGACAATGGGTCTGGACTGAAGTGTATGTCACTGTGATGCAAGTATGCAGGCAGTTTACCCGAGAAATTGTTTTTTTCTTTTTGAATTAGGACAACAATAAGTTTTGTTACTTACTAGTTGTGGCGGACATTTTGATAGAGGAGAGTAGAAAGCATATGTCTGAAGACATCGCTTTATTATAATATTTACAAATAAACAGCTGCCTTCAGACAAGAAGTAGCTTTGAGAGCCCTACTTTCATTGTTATCCACCTTTCTGTTATGTGATTCTTCAAAGGATCTTTCCACTACTGTATTTTTTTGGTGAACATGGTACTTCAACAGGGACACTGCTCATTTTGTTTCCTGTAAGCCGTGAGCTTTTGGTGAGGTTTTTCACAGAGGCTTTTTGAGCTGGTTGTCCAACCATGGGAAGGAGATTTACCTACAGGATTTGGTTTGGAAGGCACTATTTGTTTGAGCCCCAGTTAAAGAAGAATAAATTGGGTGTTACAAAATAGATGCTATTACCACACAATACTGATAGGTTGTCAAACATGTGCACGCTGTCTCTTAAAATCTTAAGCAGAATGTTATGGCTCCAGACAACTCAGAAAAGAACAAGAAATGCCAACTATGCTTTTGGATGTCTTAAATTCTGGATGTTGTATATATTTTTCTCATCATCATCATCATCTTCTTTCAGCTGTTCCCATTAGGGGTTGCCACAGTGGAGCATCTGTTTCCATTTCTTCCTGTTCTGTGCATCTTGCTCTGTCACACCAACCACCTGCATGTCCTCTCTCACCACATCCATAAACCTTATCTTAAGCCTTCCTCTTTTCCTGTTACCTGGTAGCTTCATCCTTAGCATCTTTTTCCCAATATACTCAGCATCCCTCCTCAGCATATGTCCAAACCAATGTAATCTTGCCTCTCTGGCTTTGTCTCCAAACCTTCCAACCTGGGCTGACCCTCTAATATACGTATTCCTAATCCTGTCCACCCTCTTCACACCCAGTGCAAATCTTAACATCTTTAACTCTGCCACATCCAGCTCAAACTCCTGACTTTTTGTCAATGCCACTGTCTCCAACCCATGTAATATAGCTGGTCTCACTACCCTCTTGTAGACCTTCCCTTTCACTCTTACAGGTACTAGTCTGTCACAAATCACTCCTGACACTCTTCTCCACCCACGCCATCCTGCCTGTACTCTCTTCTTCACCTCTCTTCCACACTCACCGTTACTCTGAGCTATTGACCCCAAGTATTTAAACTCATCCACCTTCACCACCTCTACTCCTTGCATCCTCACCATTCCTCTATCCTCCCTCTCATTCACACACATATATATTCTGTCTTAGTCCTGCTGACCTTCATTCCTCTTCTCTTTAGAGCATATTTCCATCTCTCCAGGGTCTCCTCTACCTGTTCCCTACTCCCGGTACAGATCACAATGTCATCTGCAAACATCATAGTCCACGGGGACTCATGTCTGATCTCATCTGTCAACCTGTCCATCACCATTACAAATAAGAAAGGGCTCAGAGCTGATCC
Source organism: Protopterus annectens (assembly GCF_019279795.1). Classification (NCBI taxonomy): domain Eukaryota; kingdom Metazoa; phylum Chordata; order Ceratodontiformes; family Protopteridae; genus Protopterus; species Protopterus annectens. The sequence continues at coordinate 8,663,120 of NC_056741.1, forward strand.
TTGATTTAACCCCACCTCCACCTTAAATGCATCCATCACTCCCACCGCAGACCTCACCGCTGTCACACTATTCTCATACATATCCTGTACCACTCTTACATACTTCTCTGACATTCCTGACTTCCTCATACAATACCACAACTCCTCTCTAGGCACCCTGTCATATGCTTTCTCTAAGTCTACAAAAACACAATGCAACTCCTTCTGACATTCTCTGTACTTATCCATCAACACTCTCAGATCAAACATTGGATCTGTAGTGCCCTTTCCTGGCATGAAACCATACTGCTGATCACTAATCATCACCTCCCTTCTTAACCTAGCTTCCACTACTCTTTCCCATAACTTCATGCTGTGACTTATCAATTTAATCCCTCTGTAGTTACTACAGCTCTGCACATCACCCTTATTCTTAAAAATCGGTACCAAAACACTTTTTCTCCATTCCTCAGGCATCCTCTCACTTTCCAATATTTCATTAAACAATCTGGTTAAAAACTCCACTGCCATTTCACCTAAACACCTCTATCCTTCCACAGGTATGTCATCTGGACCAACAGCCTTTCCATTCTTCATTCTCTTCATAGCTATCCTTAATTCCTCCTTGCTAATCCAAAATATAAAATGTCAGCAGTTGCATTGGGACCCCCCCCCCCAATTTATACACCCAGTCAGAGAAGTACAATTCAGATATTTTTGAATAGCTCTTATTATCACAGACTAGGGCTGTGCTTGTTCCGTCTGGCAAAATGCAGAGCAGAATGTCACAGCTTCAACCAGATTAGGTGCCACAATGCTAAATGTTGTTTTCAGAAAATAGCTTAACACACACACACACACACACACACACACACACACACACACACACACACACACACACACACACACACACACACACACGCACACAGACACACATACACACACACACACACACACACACACACACACACACACACAAACACAGATGAGCATATGCTTGTGCACACATGCTCATATGCAGAAACATACATGAGCACATAACATTCTGCTTAACATGCAGATGGGCACACATGCACGTGGACTCATAAACTCAACATACACAATAACAATTTTTTATTAACAATTATAATGTCTGAAACTCACATTGTCTACCATTATTCAATGACTCCAATCTTTTGAGGTTTGCAAAAAAAAAAAAAAAAAACAGAAAGAACACACACACACACACACACACTGTGATGATCTTTCAAGTTATTTTTATCGAGTCTTTGTAGGGAACAGTGCCAGGCATCTATGCAAATATTCCAGAAACAAAGTTATAATCTTTTGTAGCATCTATTACCTTTTTGCAATTCCTTATGAATAGGGTATCTTATATCTGGGTGAAAGACGGTGTGTGCCCCAGGTGCAAGCCGCTATGGTGCATGATCAGAAATTGATGGTGTAGGAATGCAGTGCTGTAATCGGTAACTCAGTGCTGGTACTGCATTTGCAGTCATAGCTGAATCAGTGTGTGTGGTTATAGCAAGCTGTTTGTTTCAATAACAGAAAGTAGCTTGCTACAGTTTTAGAGCAGAAGGGTTTTGTTTGGTCTTTAACTTCAAAAAGACTTTTCTTTTTCTCTTCAAATTTCAGTTGCTGGGTTTGGTAGTTCAAGGATCTGCATGGGACACTTGATGGCCAAGAGATGGTTGTTTCATTCCCAACTGGATGTCACTTTGAGATAGTCCATATCAAGGTATATGGCATGCTGTTTTAAAATAATTCATAAGCCAGTTAAGCTGAAGACTAGCTAGTCAACACTGACAGCTTAGTGTGTATAGGAGCTGAACTTTACAAGCTTTTTAAGCCATGAACTCAGTGACCACTGGGCATATTTTCTTTCTACCCATTTACCATTTCCTACACTTTCTATTGATAACTTTGAACAGCTCTCAATTTCAACAACTGATTTTTTTTTTTTTTAAATTTTCAGTGAAGTAAACAAATATCTGCGGTTAAATTGACTGCAAGCATCTAGTATAATTAAATTACATGGTACAAAACCAGACCAAAAAATACACAATACAAGTCTAACAGACCCCGGATCCAGAAGACAACAGGAGGTACACAACCACTTAAGAATTTGCCAAAACTGAATGAATCTTCCAAAGACACTTTTATTAGCACATAAAACACAAGCATTTTTGTCTCTGTCAGATCAGAGACTTTATCAAGATAAAAAACAGAATAGGCAGCACCAAAATATAACCCCATTCCAACTAACAACAATTAGCAAACCATCATTGAATTAACCCATGAAAGCACTTCAATGCATTTACCCAAAACCTTATTTGTCAGAACAATACTAATAATAATCATCATTGAAAAAGACATCCTGTTACATAAAAAAAACATATTTTATAAAATAATAAATATACCTAATAAGAAAATATGCACATCTGCTTCACACATAAAATGTACACTGAAAAAATACAGATACAAATTTGCTAAGTATAATGGCAAATAAACAATAAAAACTTTTAAAACCTGAAAAATATAAAAAATATATATGTACATATAAATAGAAGCATGTACCTATGAAAAACACAAATATGTATATGCTTGTGCATGCAAAAAACAGAAGAGGGGTCATCACCTCTCTAGTGCCCTTAATTTCAAAAGACAGGTCGGAGAACACATATCATTTAAACCTGGCCAGTTACTTGCATTCATTCTTAGCTGCCAGACTGCTTCCAACCTCTCAAATAGGAGAGGCCATGGACCCCCCCCCCCGGATCCCTGCTCAACATATCAATAATGACAAATTTAAATTAATGCCCAACATATTCAATACAATGTCTTGCTAGGGCATTCATTGTATTTTTCTATTTATATGTACATATATATGTTTTATGTTTTTCAGGTTTTAAAGGTTTTTATTATATATTTGCCATTATACTTATCAAATTTGTATCTGTATTTTTCTCAGTGTATATTTTATGTGTGAAGCAGATGTACATATTTTCTTATTAGGTATATTTATTATTTCATAAAATATGATTTTTATGTAACAGGATGTTTTTTCAATGATGATTATTATTAGTATTATTCTGACAAATAAGGTTTTGGGAAAATGCATTGAAGTGCTTTCATAGGTTAATTAAATGATGGTTTGCTAATTGTGGCTAATTGGGATGGGGTTATAAAAGCACTTGTGTTTTATGTGCTAATAAAAGTGTATTTGGTGCAAATATTTGGCAAATTCTTAAGTGGCTGTGTACCTCCTGTTGGCTTCTGGATTCGGGGTCTGTTGGACTTGTAAATTATATGGTATGCAGTTACAATCACAGTAATATTCAGTCAGTTAAAAAAACACTTGCACATTTGAATAAGAAATGATTCACAGAGGCCACCTTTAACATATTTATCATGAAGTTAATTTGTACATTCATGCAGGGAGTAATTCACAGTTAACTGAAGGAAATAGTTTACAGAAACTGGCGATTCACACATTTATACAGGGCAATCTATTAAGCCAAACAGAATCTGGTGTACAGTGTCTCTGAAAGGCCTAATACAAGCACAAATATTTACTTTGTTGAGCTGTTTGAGATTTTGGCTGGTATTCTAGATGAATGCATTATAAAGTAAATCCAGAGGTTACACCAGTTATTCATACTCCATGAAAGGTTCATGTAGCACTGAAACAGAAAACTGAAAAGAGATGGGATGAATGATGCACACTGGGATAACTGTGGAGGCATTTGGTTAAACTGTATAGTGACAGTTGTCAAACCCTACAAAATCAGATATGCATTGATTAAGGATGTGAATAGAACAACTCTGGGGGAATACTACCGCTTAAAGAAAATGTAGGACTCTTGTTCTGCAGTACTAAGAGGTAAACAATTTTTCTGATGATAACAGTAGAGTCAGGGAAATCAAACTTGACCCAAATAGTTTAAAGCTGTGTACATTTAATACTCTAGCTAATATGTGCATTTTTCTGAGAATGTTTTCTGGAATTTAGTCTTTACAAGAAGTGCTTCAGAGGGGTGTGGTGTGGATCATCCATTTTTGGAGGGTGCTGTGAACATCAACTAATGACATATTAGAATGACATATGACATGTAAGACTACTAGGCTGATTAAGACAAAATAACTTGAAGCTGAAAAGAGACATGTGAATTGTGGGTAATAAGCATTATAAACTTCAAATATATGGGATATTTACTGACAAGAAATTCACTTCAGCTTGAACCAGAAAAAAGTGACACCAGTTGTTCATATGAATGATCATTGGACTATTGAGTTTCTTGAGTGTGATCTGATAATTGCACAGGTTCATACTCAATCTGTAAACATTATCATTGAGGAGGTTGCACATAAAAGGCTACATTATGACACTGGGAACTAACACAGACAAGAAGCTTTGTCAGTCCTAAAGAAACTTTTGGCCAGTTCTGTTACAGTACACTACTATGATGTTACAAAACTATCTGTGCTGCAAGTTGATGCTAGTCAGTCAGGTAGTCAAGCAATGCTATTACAATGAGGTCTACCTACTACATAAGGTTGTAGAGTATTAACTGATGCATTAAGATACTCTCAGGAAAAAAGAAAAAAATATTTTGACTACTGTTATGGATAAGACAAGTTCTAGGAATATATCTGTGACAGACCAGTTTGTGTTGAAACTGATACAAATCACTACAAAGGTTTTGTTTTGTTTTGTAAGTGACTACATAAAGCCCCATTGTGCTTACAGAGAATGTTATCCTCACAGAGATTTGACCAGACCATTCTTAATAGATCTAGTAAGGAGATGCACATAGCCTTAGTAGGTGCATAACTGCAAGGATCTAAATAGAATCTTTCAGACTGTGACTAAAGTCTACTGTTTTTTGTATGTTCAGTGTCAGTAGTACAACAGGTAGTATACTCGCATTTGGTGCAGAACACTATGGGTTCTCTTTCCACATCAGGTAGATGGATTGCTAACACTGCAGTGCAATATAAGGGGGTGTTGCACTGCTGAGTGTGCTATTCCTCAGCAGAGATATTAAACT